>NC_133329.1:59258482-59443482 GCF_042186555.1 Aquarana catesbeiana
TCTATGTTATCTTATCAGGAAACGGTTTTCTTTACTTGCTGATGTAAGTGCGCTTGTTTTTGTTTAGTTGTTTATTTTTATGTAAATATGTTTTTATTAATAAGCTGTATGTCTGTATGATTTTTTTTAATAAACAAGAATGTACAGAATCACAGCATATATAAAATAATATGCAAAGTGGTTGGAGGGAAGCTTCAGAATGGCAAAGATGTTTTTATTACAAATTATGTGAGCAAACTGCAGTTCCTCTTTAACCACTTCAGCCCCAGAAGATTTTACCCCCTTCCTGACCAGAGCACTTTTTGCGATTTGGCACTGCGTCGCTTTAACTGACAATTGCGCGGTCGTGCGACGTTGTACCCAAACAAAATTGACGTCCTTTTTTTTCCACAAATAGAGCTTTCTTGTGGTGGTATTTGATCACCTCTGCGGTTTTTATTTTTTCCGCTATAAACAAAAAAGAGCATCAATTTTGAAAAAAACGCAATATTTTTTACTTTTTGCTATAATAAATATCCCCCAAAATATAAAAAAACTATTTTTTTCCTTAGTTTAGGCCGATATGTATTCTTCTACATATTTTTGGTAAAAAAAATCGTAATAAGCGTATTGGTTTGCACAAAATTTATAGCATCTACAAAATAGGGGATAGTTTTATGGCATTTTTATTTTAAATTTTTTTTTTATTAGTAATATCGGCGATCTGCGATTTTTATTGGGACTGCGACATTATGGCAGACACATCGGCCTTTTTTGACACTATTTTGTTACCATTGTCATTTATACAGCGATCAATGCTACAAAAATGCATTGGTTACTGTGTAAATGACACTGGCAGTGAAGGGGTTAACCACTAAGGGGCAGTGAAGTGGTTAAGTGTGTCTTAGGGAGTGATTCCAACTGTGAGGGGTCTGGGCTTTAACACACAGGACATTGATCGCTGCTCTTGATGACAGAGAGCTGTGATCTCTGTCCTGTCACTAGGCAAAATGGGAAAATGCTTTGTTTACAAAAGCATCTCCCCATTCTTCCTCTCCGTGACACGATTGCGGGCACCCGGCGGACATTGAGTCTGCGGGACCCACGGTCACGGAGACTGCAGCGGGCATGCACCCGCGACACCACTTCTTAAAGGGGACGTACCTGTATGCCCTTTTGCCTACCAACGCTATTCTGCCGACGTACATCGGCGTGCGCTGGTTGGCAAGCGGTTAACAGTGGACAGTGCAGTCTGGAGTCAGTCTGTCAACTTAGAGGAGGGATCGGGAGGAGGAGGGAGGAGCAGGAGAGTGCCTTACCATCCTAGCCTATGGGCCCGTGTGTTTCTATAAGGGCCGGGACTGGGGGGGGGGGGCTGTGTTGAGGTGCTTGCAGTGTCACACCTGTCAGAAGGAGCAATGGCCGATAGCTGCTGCCGAAGAGAGGATTCAGCTTTCTTCTTCCTCCAGCCTGCATGGGGCAGAAAAGAGCTGGCGCTGAGGTAGAACCGTTCTCATTTTCAGCGTGGCACTGCTGAGGAAGGCGTGCAGACTGTATCCTTCCTTCTCCCTCCCCCTGTCATGTGACCTGTCACAATCCTGAAGAGAGGAAGGACACGCTGTGGGTACCGATCTCCCAGTACAAGGGGGAAGGAGGCAACAACTCAGGTGCATGTGGACACCTGATGTAAAGGGGGACTCTACTGGGGACACCTGATGTAAAGGGGAGACTTTCCTGGGGACACTTGATGTAAAGGGGGACTCTACTGGGGACACCTGATGTAAAGGAGGATTCTATTGGCGAGACCTGATGTAAAGGGGGACTCTCGTCGGGGCACTTGATGTAAAGGGGGACTCTGCTGGGGACACTTGATGTAAAAGGGGACTCTACTGGGGACACCTGATGTAAAGGAGGACTCTATTTTCGACACCTGATGTAAAGGGGGACTCTACTGGGGACACCTGATGTAAAATAGGACAACTAGTGTAAAGGAGGACTCTACTGGGGACACCTGATGTAAAGGAGGACTTTACTGGGGACACCTGATGTAAAGGGGGAATCTATTGGGGACACCTGATGTAAAGGGAGACTTTACTGGGGACATGTGATGTAAAGGGAGATACTACTGGGGACAACTGATGTAAAGGAGGACTCTACTGGGGACACCTGATGTAAAGAGGGACTCTACTGGGGACACCTGATGTAGAGGAGAACTTTATTGAGGACACCTGATGTAAAGGGGAACTCTATTGGGGACACTTTATATAAAGGGGGACACTACTGGGGACACCTGATGTAAAATAGGACGCTATTGGGGACACCTGATGTAAAGGAGGACTTTACTGGGGACACCTGATGTAAAGGGGGACTTTACTGGGGACAACTGATGTAAAGGGGGACTCTACTGGGGACACTTGATGTAAAGGGGGACACTACTGGGGACAACTGGTGTAAAGGAGGACTCTACTGGGGACACCTGATATAAAGGGGGACTCTACTGGGGACACCTGATGTAAAATAAGACACTATTGGGGACACCTGATGTAAAGGGGTACACTACTGGGGACACCTGATGTAAAGGAGGACTTTACTGGGGACACTTGATGTAAAGAGGGACTCTACTGGGGACAACTAATGTAAAGGGGGATTCTACTGGGGACAACTGATGTAAAGGGGGACACTACTGGGAACACCTGATGTAAGGGAGAAATGAACTGGGGACACCTGATGTAAAGGGGAACTCTACTGGGGACACTTGATGTAAAGGAGGACTCTATTAGGGACACCTGATGTAAAGGGGGACTCTACTGGGGACACTTAATGTAAAGGGGGACACTACTGGGGACACCTGATGTAAAGGGGGACTCTACTGGGGACACCTGATGTAAAGGGGGACTCTACTGGGGACACCTGATGTAAAGGGGGACTCTGCTTTGGACACCTGATGTAAAGGAGGACTCTATTGGGGACACCCGATGTAAAATAGGACACTATTGGGGACACACGATGTAAAGGGGGACACTACTAGGGACACCTGATGTAAAGGGGGACTCTACTGGGGACACCTGATGTAAAGGGGGACTCTACTGGGGACACCTGATGTAAAGGGGTACACTACTGGGGACACCTGATGTAAAGGAGGACTTTACTGGGGACACTTGATGTAAAGAGGGACTCTACTGGGGTCAACTAATGTAAAGGGGGATTCTACTGGGGACAACTGATGTAAAGGGGGACACTACTGGGAACACCTGATGTAAGGGAGAAATGAACTGGGGACACCTGATGTAAAGGGGAACTCTACTGGGGACACTTGATGTAAAGGAGGACTCTATTAGGGACACCTGATGTAAAGGGGGACTCTACTGGGGACACTTAATGTAAAGGGGGACTCTACTGGGGACACCTGATGTAAAGGGGGACTCTACTGGGGACACCTGATGTAAAGGGGGACTCTACTGGGGACACCTGATGTAAAGGGGGACTCTACTGGGGACACCTGATGTAAAGGGGGACTCTGCTTTGGACACCTGATGTAAAGGAGGACTCTATTGGGGACACCCGATGTAAAATAGGACACTATTGGGGACACACGATGTAAAGGGGGACACTACTGGGGACACCGGATGTAAAAGAGGACTCTACTGGGGACACCTGATGTAAAGGAGGACTCTACTGGGGACACCTGATGTAAAGGAGGTCTCTACGGGGGACACCTGATGTAAAATAGGACACCATTGGGGACACCTGATGTAAAGGGAAACACTACTGGGGACACCTGATGTAAAGGGGGACACTACTGGGGACACCTGATGCAAAGGGGGACTCTACTGGGGACACCTGATACAAAGGGGGACACTACTGGGGACACCTGATGTAAAGGGGAACTCTATTGGGGACACTTGATGTAAAAGGGGACTCTATTAAGGACACCTGACGTAAAATAGGACACTATTAGGGACACCTTATGTAAAGGGGGACACTACTGGGGACACCTGATGTAAAGGAGGACTCTACTCGGGACACCTGATGTACAGGAAGACTCTACTGGGGACACCTGATGTAAAATAGGACACTATTGGGGACACCTGATGTAAAGGGGGACACTACTGGGGACACCTGATGTAAAGGAGGACTCTACTAGGGACACCTGATGTAAAGGAGGATTCTACTGGGGACACCTGATGTAAAGGAGGACTCTAATGGGGACACCTGATGTAAAGGAGGACTCTACTGGGGTCACCTGATGTAAAGCGGGACTCTGCTGGGGACACCGGATGTAAAGGAGGACTCTATTGGGGACACCTGATGTAAAATAAGACACTATTGGGGACACCTGATGTAAAGGGGGACACTACTGGGGACACCTGATGTAAAGGAGGACTCTACTAGGGAAACCTGATGTAAAGGGGAACTATACTGGGGACACCTGATGTAAAGTAGGACACTACTGGGGACACCTGATGTAAAGGGGGATTCTACTGGGGACACCTGAAGCAAAGGTGGACTCTACTGAGGACACCTGATGCAAAGGGGGACTCTACTGGGGATGTTGTAAAGGAGGACTCTACTGGGGACACCTGATGTAAAGGGGGACACTACTGGGGACAACTGGTGTAAAGGAGGACTTTACTGGGGACACCTGATGTAAAGGGGGACTCTACTGGGGACAACTGATGTAAAGGGAGACACTACTGGGGACACCTGATGTAAAGGAGGATTCTACTGAGGACACCTGATGTAAAGGGGAACTCTACTGGGGACACTTGATGTAAAGGAGGACTCTATTAGGGACACCTGATGTAAAGGGGGACTCTACTGGGGACACTTGATGTAAAGGGGGACACTACTGGGGACATCTGATGTAAAAGGGGACTCTACTGGGGACACCTGATCTAAAGGGGGACCCTCCTGGGGACACCTGATGTAAAGGGGGACTCTGCTGGGGACACCTGATGTAAAGGAGGACTCTATTGGGGACACCTGATGTAAAATAGGACACTATTGGGGATACCTGATGTAAAGGGGGACACTACTGGGGGCATCTGATGTACAGGAGGACTCTATTAGGGATACCTGATGTAAAGAGGGACTCTACTGGGGACGCCTGATGTAAAGGGGGACACTACTGGGGACACCTGATGTAAGGGAGGATTCTACTGGGGACTTCTGATGTAAATGGGGACTCTAATGGGGACACCTGATGTAATGGAGGACTCTGCTGGGGACACCTGATGTAAAGGGGGACTCTGCTGGGGACACCTGATGTAAAGGAGGACTCTATTGGGGACACCTGATGTAAAATAGGACACTATTGGGGACACCTGATGTAAAGGGGGACACTATTGGGGACACCTGATATAAAGGAGGATTCTACTGGGGACACCTGATGCAAAGGAGGACACTACTGGGGACACCTGATGCAAAGGAGGACTCTATTGGGGACACCTGATGTAAAGGAGGACTCTATTGGGGACACCTGATGTAAAGGGGGACACTACTGGGGACACCTGATGTAAAGGAGGACTCTACTAGGGGCACCTGATGTAAAGGAGGAATTTATTGGGTACACCTGATATAAGGGTGCACTCTGATGAGGACACCTGATGTAAAGGTGGGTCTCTACAGGGGACTCCAAACGGTGGGGGGAGGTGCAATTCGCCATCTTTGCCCTGGGTGCTGGATGACCTTGTCTCGGCACTGGCTTCTACTGATGCACGCAGTGTAGGGATACACAACTCTAGTCCCTGCATGCAAGGGTGGCTCCATAGGATGCTGCAAGAGAAAGGAGCCACCCTGAAACAGGCAAACCTGGTGCAGCGGTCATGACAGCTTAAACTGGAACATGGGCAAAGATTAGAGAGATTTAAAGTAGGTGCGTACTCAGTAAGCGAAAGCACCTAATACATTTTAATAACACTCTAATGTGCCTGTAAGGTGCAGGCCTCCAGCAGTGAATGGGTTATGCAGATTGAAGAGGAAGTGTAATCTGTAGAAGGAGAAATAACAGTGAAGTTACACATTGCTTGTGGTTTATGGCCACTTCCCGCACACAAGTCTCATTGAACAGACGCAGGGGCAGAGACGGCCGTGAGACAGCGCAGGGTCTGCAAGCAGCATGGAGTTCCTGCAGCGGCATCTCCCGCGGGTCTACCAGGCTGTACAGGATGCTATGGTGAGTGGGGGGGCAGAAGGGGGTGGGGTCTGAGGATTGGGGCGGTGTGGTCTTTCAGTCAGAGGCTTGTGATCCTCATGTTGCACTAGAATACCCTCTGATGTTGCTCCTGAACCAATGTTGCAATTCTTACAGAGCACGAAGCTGGGTTCTCATTTTGGGGGTGTGGAGGGGGGGTGGAAATAGCATAGGGGGGCAATAAAAAGGAACTTTGTGTAGCTAAAGCCAAACTTTTTTTTCATTTATATATATATATATATATATATATATCTATATATATATATATAGATATATATATATATATCTATATATATATAGCTTTGTATGCAGTGTGGAAAAGTTGGGATTATTTTGCAGCCTGTGTCCCCATCAGAAGATTTTCTTTCACTTCCTGTTCTGGAATCACAAGAGAAAGTGGAAGGAACTCTTCCAAACGTGAGAGGAAAGCTCATTTAGTTGTCACTGAAACAATTGTCTTCCTCAGTGGTACTTTCATCGACTAAATTAATACTATTTTAGTCGACTAAAATACGCCTAAAACTAAAACAATACAGATGACTAAAATATGACTAAAACTAAAATGGCATTTTAGTCAAAAGACTATAACTAAAACTAAAGTGAGTTTATATCACAACAGCTAAATCTGTGTCTGTAGTGCAATGTTGAAACCTTAATACCATAAATAATAAACATGTTATTAGATTTTTACTCCAGGAGTATAGAATGTTTGGCAGTTCTAAAGAAATAATGCATTCAAATTTAACTAAATCCATTTGATTTTGGTCGTCTAAAATACGACTAAAACAACTCAGATGACTAAAATGTGATAAAAACAAAAATGGCATTTTAGTCATAAGGCTAAAATACGACTAAAACTAAAATGGCATTTTAGTCAACAGACTATAACTAAAAGGAAATCAAAAATTTGATGTCAAAATGAACACTGGTCTCCATTGGAAGAATTACCCTATTTTCTTTTGTTCTATGAAACGGAATGTCACCAGAACCAACAGAGAGGGGGATCTCCCCAGCGGGGACACAGACAACAATAGAATTCCACATAGGACAAGGAAGAGAAATATACTTATAAAATTCCAGAATGGTATTTTATTTAAAATCGCCAAGGAAACACCAACGCATTTTGGGGGCTGTTAGATTACTCCTTCTTCAGGGCTCTAAATATAGAAAACAGGGAATATAACTAATATCTTAGCTAAACGATATTATACTTTTCATTTATCCCCCCAGCCCCCCAACATCTTATCTAAATATTTTTTTTATCATACATTTCCCCCCCAAGTATGGATTATTACAGAAAAATAACAATTAAAAATTATTATAAAATAACTATAGATATAGATATATATTATAGAAAAATAATAACAAATATTATTTTTTTTTTTAAAAACTAGAAAAATAATAATACTATATATAAACTATATATTATTAAAAAATATATATTTTCAAGGAAGGATTAACACAGAAAAATAATTATAACTATTATATAAAAAAACTCAAGAGAAAAAAATAATATTTTATTTTCAAGTACTGATTAAAGAGGAACTGCAGTCTGCTCACATAATTTATAATAAAAACATCTTTGCCATTCTGAAGCTTCTCTCCGACCATATTAACTGTGGGCAGCTGAAGCTGCTGCCTGTTCACTTCCTGGATTTGCACAGACGCACACACACAGGCACACCTCCAGCTCTGCAGCTCTGATTGGCCCTCTTATGACTCCCCCCCCCCCTCTCTCTTCCTGGCAAACTCTCAGGACAATGAGAGCTGTGCATGATGTCATAAGCCTAGGCTAATGACCAGACAAGAAACAGGAAGTGGGCTGTATAAGGGATTTACTGGCAGGAAAAAAATGTTTTACTATCTAAAGTTAAGACAACAACAAGGGCAGAAGATTTAATAGATGGAAATTTGAAAAAATGACTGAAGGTCCGCTTTAATAAAGAAAAATGTTTATAAAAATTGTTAAACGAAAAAACCTCTAGACAAATACCAATAAAAAATGTGTCTTTTCAAATACAGATTATTATGCAAAGGTAATTATAAAAAAAACACAATAAAAATAATAACATACATATACTGTAGTAATAAAAATGTATTTTTAAAATTAAACATTTATTATAAATTGCAACTTAAAATCAATTAAATCTATTAGAGGAATATTTTTAAAGTCATGTTGATATTGCATTATTTTTCTTCCTCTTTTGCTTTATCTGAATGATTGATTGTATCTATGCTGTCAGATCTTATGTTTGATATTCACAGTTCTATCTTAAATTTTCTATTTTAGAAGATTTATATATATATTTATATATATATTTTAACATCTTACATGCTTTGTGATGAGCTTTTTGTCTATGTTATCTTGTACCTCTTTTGCACTTTTTCATGACTGAAAACAATAAAAACTAAGGAAAAAAAATTCATATGAGTTCATTAATAGTGATTCATAGAATTGTATATAGTCAAACTGCCACATACAGTATAGTGATAGTATAAGATCTATGTAAATATTAGTGTGCACTATTATTTATGTACATATATATATATATATATATTTTCATATCACTTTTGGTATGCGGGTGATATATAGGTTCAGCTCTTTGATAATTCATTACACTTCAGTGCAGAAACATGCCTTTGTTTAAAAATATAAGAGCTATGTGAATTTCTCGACTAATGCTATATTTAATTAGGAGTAATTAACTCCAAATTCTAAAAGGTAGACATACTTCTAGACTATAATGATTAAAAAGAGATGAAATGCAAAAAAAAAAAAGAAATAATAGTAAAATAAAATAAAAACCTTTAAAATAAATATTATCCTTTCTCCTATATTTACTTTTGCCCTACAGAAGTCCTAGGACAATAGCTGCCAGTTGTCCCCGGTACATCTTTTAATACACATTGGCTAATTTAAAGCTCCTCCCTATTTGAAGAATTACTGATCAATAAAATTTGACAGGGTTCTTAACTTTTCCTAATCTAGGAAAAAATTCATAAGGAACTTTTGTCTGTAGATACACTTTAACATTTGGCAAGGTTCGGTGCAGGTGCACCAGATTTTTGGAATGGTTAATTAAACAGCTTACATACTGTATAAATATTACAGTTGTCAGACAAGGATTTCCCAGGTAGCTGGCAAGTATGTGCAGTTCTGCAAAATCCCTTGCAGGGAAATAATTACTATGATTGGGCAAGCTTGTGCGGCTGTATAAACACAAGGTTCGCCATTGCGGGTGGACTACAAAACAATCACTCAGTGTTCTGGGCCTTCAACAACCAATATGTACACAACCCAGAGAGCCAAAGCAGCTCCATTTAAAGGATAGGCAACCTTTATCTCTTCCAGCACACCACCACTTCAATTCTGGTCACTATGGAAGGAGATAAAGGGCCACGGGGTGGTCTGTGTGGGAAATGGTACAGGTAAGTGTGCATACCTACCAACTGTCCATGTTTTTGAACAAAGTCCCTCTGTCACCAATTCCTCCTTAATTGTCCTTCTTTTTGGTCCGATGTATATAAGTCTATAAAAAAATTGTAATAAGCCTCATTTGTAATGGCAGCCTTCATATTGCAAAGGCTTCCTGGAAGATTATCAGTCGTATGCAATGAACTCACTCCCTGTACCTAGAAGATGCATTTTTACATGTTTTTATTTGCCACCATCATATAATATGAAACTTGTAATGGGAATATTGCTGTATAGGACCTGTGCAGTACTCTTGTACTGGGCCCTGTTGGGTCAGTGGGTCAGTGGGGTTATCAGGGGCTGTCTGTAGGTGCATGCAGCTGCCACGATTGAGGACACAAGAAGTCCAGGATTTTGAAGAGCCACTGTCACTCCATCATCACCACCACCTTGGTGTTGAGGGCCCTGCTTTCCAAGCAGTAGTCCAGCTGTAGTCTGTACTGAGCCCTATCGGGTCAACAGAGTGGCCTGGGCTTGGCATGGGCTCCCTGTGGGTGCATGCAGTTGCATAAATTTAGGATCTGAGGAGTTCAGGAATCTGCAGAACCTTTGGCCCTCCAGCATCGCTACCTTGCTGTGCTGCTCAAGTGATGGTCCAGCAGTAGACTGTACCGAGCCCTATTGGGTCAGCAGGGTGGCCTGAACCTGGCACGGGCTGTCTGTGGGTGCATGCCATTGCCAAAGTCGAGGACCTGAGAAGTCCAGGAGCCTTTGGCCCTCCAGCATCACTGACTTGGTATTGAGGGCCATTATGCCTAAGGCTCCATACACACTGTTAGATTTTCGGCAGATTTTTCTCTTCACATTTACTGAAACCATATAAAATGAGGTCAAAACCTAAGAGTTTCAATTTGTATGCAATCAGGCAGGCCCTTGAACTACATGGTTTTGGTAAATTTAAAGACAAAAATCTGCAGAAAATCTAATAGTGTGAATGGGGTCTAAGCCAGGGTTCAACAAATCCCCGGCACCAGGTGGCCAACCCATCCATCGCTGGCACCAGGCCTGATGCCCTAGACATGCAGCCCTGGGCAACAACAGCTGATTCAGCTCCAACATCTATAAACAAAAACAGAAAAAAAAAACAGCTGTGCTGCCCACCTGCACCCACAAAGTTCCCCCTCTCTTCCTCACATACCAGCACCCCTGCACACTCTCCGTCCCCTCCCCCAGCAGATCTACCGCCGCTGCGCAGAAAGGCTCTGCCACACTCTCCACCCCGGGACCAACCAATCCTTGTGCACCATGGTCCACCTCCCCGACATCCCCCGCGCATTGTGCTGGAGAAAAGCAGGGAGGCGAGCAGAGTCCAGCTCACACAGCATGCCACATACGACCACAACACACACAGACTGAAAACTTCAGCCCCAACAACCTCTAGTGTCAAATCCCCACAACCCGAGAGCCTCAAAGGGACATGCATCCCCCGAAACCACCCAGTGAGAAAGCCATCCCACCCAGCAGCAGCACCACAACTGAATGAGACAGCCACCCCATCCCAAAGCAATCTATAGCTTCCATTCCACTCTGCCACTTCACAATCCGAACAAAAAACCGACTCAGAAAAAATAAACAGACACACTGCACAAAATATCATTCTGCGTCACATCAGAACACACTCACCATCCTCATAAGTTAATTGCCCACGGTGCCTGGCCCTAGTCCTCTCCATGTGCAAATACAAGATCCACCATCTCATCCCTGAAAACAAAGCTTTGCCAGTCAAAAAAATGGCTCCTAACTTTTTTTAGCTGGCTTCTAGATTCAAGGCAAATTTGTCAAGCCCTGGCCTAAGTGATAGTCCAGCTTCCACCATACCAGACCACCTTCAAGCAACTCCACCATACACATGTGGTTGGAGATGTACAGATGGGTTGTGCCACTTGGGCTCTTCTCCTTGATATTGTGAATGACCCTCCTTCTGATGCACTGGAAGGCCAGCACCCAGACTATCAAGGCGGTCAGAAGGCAATGGGATGAAGCAGAAGGCCACCAGTTTGAGTAGTTTGCACAGGTGTGTGCTCCCGCCACGCAGGCTTCTGCTCCATGTCAACTCTGGTCATCACAACCAGCTTGGGGAGCTTAGGGGGCTCAAAAACGCTTCTGTGCACTCGCTGCTTTCTATCCCCCATTTTATAGGCACAGATTTAAAATGTATAGGAATACACTGGTGAGGGGTGGTGGCGTCAGATTACCTGACAGGTGGCATGTACAGGGCTCCATGATTTCTAATAGAGGCCCAATATAACCTAATTCTGCGTTCTTTCAGAACGTCAGTACACTGAACCTTATGCATGATCATGTTAAACTGGCATAGGGGCCCATGAATTAAACACACTCAGGGGCCCTCTGTATAATTAAGTCACTGCTGGGCTGCAGTATCACATGACCTTTCTCTTCTTCCTTGCAGAATTTTTTCACCAATTTAACAGCACAAGTTTTTGGAGCTCCACCGAATGCCCCACAGCCCAGAAATGCCAGGACCAACGTGCCGATTCAGAAAGAGTCAGAAGGACCACCCGCACCGGAAGAGACATGTGGCAAGAAGGTATGTGAATCTGTTCTCTAGATGTAACACTTACGTTACTATGTTTAATGGTAAAAAGTTAGAACTTCTATAATGTTAGCATCTGTGAAATTTCACCTCCCTTCCTATGCCAGTGACACCCTGATAGGTAGGGTGTCACCAAGACAGGAAGTATGGGGATATCACAGACAGTAATACAAAACCTGGGAAAGTTTAAAAATGTATATTTCTATGCGAAAAAAAAAAAGTTTTGTTTAGAGTTTTAGAAACAAAGACTTTTTTGTGCCTGTCAAGTGAGTGGTTAGAGTTGGGCTGCAACCTACCCTTAATTCATCGTAGTCAGAAATTTGGCAAGAGACTATAGTCCCCCTTAATGTGAAAAGCCTGTAAAATCAATGGCAACACAGTGGCTAAGTGGTGAGCACTTCCGCCTAGGGTTGCCGATTCGAATCCTAACCTTGGTTCTATCTGCTTGGAGTTTGCATGTTCTCCCTGTGCCTGCGTGGGTTTACTCTGGTTTCCTCCCACACTCCAAAGGCATGCTGGTCAGTAAATTGGCCCTCGTATGTGTACTACATGTATGATTGTGAGTTAGGGACCTTGGACTGTAAGCTCTTTGAGAGCTAGGGACTGATGTGAATGTACAGTATAATATATACTGTAGGTAACCAACCTCGTCTGCAGTGATTGCCCAAATCGTCCCCTCCGCTCCTCCCAGGACCTCCTGCTCTCTAGCTCCCTTGTTACCTCCTCCCATGCTCGCCTTCAGGACTTCTCCAGAGCCTCTCCCATCCTCTGGAACTCCCTGCCCCGGTATGTCCGATCAGCCCCTAACCTGTCCACCTTTAGGAGATTCCTGAAAACTCATTTATTCAGGGAAGCCTATCCCACACCCACCTAAGAACTGTACCTGAGCCACTCCCCATCAAATCATCTCCCGCAGCTATTGCCTATTGTACCCACACCCCCTTCCTTTAGAATGTAAGTTCTACGAGCCGGGCCCTCCTGTCCCTTCTGTATTGAACTGTACTGTAATTGTGCTGCCCCCCCTCTACATTGTAAAGTGATATGTAAACTGTTGGCGCTATATAAATAGTGTATAATAATAATAATAATAATGTAAAGTGCTGCTCTATATAAGTATCTGTAATAATAAAAAAAATCAGACTTCATATGACTTCTTTCTTAGAAGACCTAAATAATGGGGGCTCAACCTGTGGCCCTCCAGTTGTTGCAGAACTACAAGTCCTATCATGCCTCTGCCTTTGGGAGCAATGTAACTGTCCGCGGCTTGCAATGCTTCATGGGACTTGTAGTTCTGAATCAGCTGGAGGGCCACAGGTTGAGCAGCCACGACCTAAAGTCATATTGCTTGTAGGCAGGAGAGTCGGGTGGTGTCCTCTGCTGGCTGCCAAGGGGCGATGTTGGGCGGTCATATATCAGCTGCTTTTACTACTGGCACCATAGGATTAAGCTGTTCTCTGCTATGGGCTGTGGGTACCATCTTGGGGAAGCCTGTTCCCAAACTAGGCTTGGATTTCTGTGAGATTTTGGAAGCCGTTTTGGATGCAGATGTGCTATATATATAGCACAGTTTGTGTCACGAGTTGGCCCTTGGACTGGGAAGTTGACAGGAACCTGTGTTGTGTAGGGATTCTTAGGATATGGATACTTCCTCAATTGGGTGGTTTGGGGTGCTTGACCAGAAGGTGCAGGCAGCCTTGGAGATAGGACCATTGTGGATGAGCCAATCTGCAGAGTGCACTGGAGAGAGCTCCCCTGGTTGCGGAGGTTTCCCTTTGTGGGACACTCATTTGCCTTGAAAAGCTTAAAGTGAGGACCTGTGAATAGTCATTAATGGAACACCGCAATGTAACAATCAGAAGATTAAGGGACACATCCTCTGGTAATCCCCACTGTTCTGTATTAAGAGAAGTTCTGTGTGCCAAACCTGTTGAACCTGTATTTGAAAAACTTCCCTAAAGTCTGTATATGTTGCTTTATTGAACTAAACGAAAATTGTTGTGGTCTGCTGGCTCAAAACTTAAAGTGGTATTAAAGGTTCGGCTTTTTAAAAAACAAACAAACGTGTTATACTTACCTGCTCTGTGTAATGGTTTTGCACAGAGCAGTCCTGATCCTCATCTCCTCCGGTCCCCCTCCGGTGCTCCTGGCTCCTCCCCCTTGACCAGTGCCCCCCAATAGCAAGCCACTTGCTGTGGGGGCACTGGTGCGTGCACATTACCAAGCCCTGCTCTATGCGTCCATAAGACACATGGAGCCACGGCTTGCCCCCACACTCTCCTTATTGGCTTACTGGCTATGATTGACAGCAGTGGGAGCCAATGGCTCCCGCTGCTCTCAGCCAATAAGGAGAGAGACCCAGGACAGCTGAGGCTCTCGTGCATGTTGCTGGATCAAGAGGGAGCTCAGGAGAGTATTAGGGGGGCTGCGGCGGGAGCAACACACAGAAAGTTTTTTATCTTCGTGCATAGAATACATGAAGGTAAAAAACCTTCAGCCTTTACAACCACTTTAAGCCTCATATGGTCAAGGTCAAGCACCATTGTCCCGCTGCTCATAAGACGTCATCTTTCCACCATGTGGTGATCCAATGACAAGAGATGGAAAAGGTAGATGAACAGCATGGTTGTCTCTCATCCATGGTTGTTACAAATCTGCTGAGAGATCTAAACCAGACCCTTGATGTCTTAAGCTGGCCATAGATGGGTAGAATTTCAAGCAAAAATTCTTGGGAAACAAATGTTTTAAGAAAGTTTTTTTAGATTTTCTATTCATTAGTGGGGTCAAATCAACGTTCGTTTTCTTGTCACCACAGTGCACCGAAAGAGCAGTGTTTGTGGTTTAAATTCATTCCTAAATCAAATTTTAAAGGCACATTAAATATTTAGAAGAGCGTTCGAATATTCTGAGAATTTTCACACAAATTTTGCCAAGAATTTTTGTTTGAAATTCTATCCAACTATGGCCAGCTTTACACTACATCTAGGCAGGTGCAGTTAGCTGGCTGGCCACTAGATGGCTCTGTTCCCATTATAGCCTGTATAGAGAAAAGTTATAAGCAAGTGATAGCTTCCTTTTTTAGCTAGAGCCCTCCTGTAGTGATGTTATGGGTGAGTCAGTGCCCATCTACAAGCCAGGTTGGGAGGAGCCTTAGTGCACTTTAGACATGGGAGCTAAACACCTCACAACTATGTGGGTACAGGAGAGACTGTAATGGAGATGGCTGCTGAGGCGCTGCATATGCTTTCACTTGTGACTACTGCGGAATGTCCAAATGTGATTGACTGTGTATGTCAAGTGTCTCCGGAATGTATGTCTTTGTGATGTGACTGCTATGCCCTTCCCTGAATTCCATCAGTAAAGTGCAGCAGACTACTCTATGTGTGGACATTCCTTCCTTTGACCTCCTTTGTAAGAGGAGATTCTTCCCACTGATCACCAATGTAAGGGGCATTCTTCCCACTGACCACCAATGTAAGGGACATTCTTCCCACTGACCACCAATGTAAGGGACATTCTTCCCACTGACCACCAATGTAAGGAGCATTCTTCCCACTGACCACCGATTTAAGGAGCATTCTTCCCACTGACCATCATTCTAAGGGGCATTCTTCCCACTGATCACTAATGTAAGGGGCGTTTTCCTAATGACCACCAATGTGGGGGCATTCTTCCCACTGACCACCAATGTAAGGAGCGTTTTCTTAATGACCCATTAATTAATGAGGCTCAGTGAGATGTGACAATTATTTCAAGGCTGGTCTACTTGATGCATAAACGTATTGGAGGCTTCATGGGGACACTGGTGTCATAGAGGTACACCCGGTGCAGTAGGAATCAATAGAGGGCATACTGGGGCGCATCTGGAGACACTAAGTGACCTGGAAGGTTGGCATGGAGGACAGAGGTGGCATGAGTAGTCAGGTAAGTACTGTAGCAGGGGGCTAAGCAGAGGCGTAGTGGTCCGTTGCTGGAACACCAAGCCATGCGCCACTTTGAAATTTGGGACTGCACCAGTTAGGAGAGCTGTCTCCTGATAGGATGTGACGCTGATCAGGAGAAATATCTCCTACTGTAAATGTTTATAGGATCAATGTTCCCGGTGAAATCCGGAAGAGCCTATGGCTGTACGTTTGTAGAGTAGACTCAACCTTGGATCCTAGGAGAGGTGGGCGTGATGCGTATCGCTTTCCATCTTCATGGAAAATGAGGGTATATCTTCCCAACAGAGATGGCAATAAAAACCTGACAAAGCTTTTAAACCTTCTCTCCTATCTGGAAGGGTTCCGGCTAAAGCCTACGAAAATCAGCTGGTTCAGCAAGAACCGGCCGACTTTCGATCAGTGTGTACAGTTGTCTGTTCAACAGAAGCTGGTCTGACGACCAACTTCTGTTTTTAACGGGTATGCTGGCAAACCAGGATTCAGTCAGCACTTGCAACCAATGGCTACAAGTGCTGATCAGTGTATTCTGTCCCGTCCTGTCAGAACGCAGAGTCTCAATGGGAGAGATTCCCTGCATCAACATGGCTTGTGTTGGTAGAGCGATCTATCAGTTTTCTATTTATTCAACCTGTTGGTTGAACAAACAAAAAAAAAACTGTTTACCCAGCTTCAGAATCCTGGCACTAAGAGCCAAGTAAAGGAATAGCATGGAGACTCTATGTCTCTGAGCTCCATCTGCATGTCAGTGGGGCTTCGTGGTTGGCTGAATTTGGTGCCAAGACTACAAGTCCCCACCTCTGCTGCTGTCCTGCTAGAACACTATCCCTCCTGCTGAGGCTGAACCCTTGTCAGGGCTGGGCTCAGCCCTTCCTTCTCAAAGCTGGCCGCTCAGCTGTCGGCTAATTGCCAGCTCCTTCCTCTCCACAGTGACTCACCTGTTGATATCCTGCTCGTCAGTCCTGCCTACTTAAGCCGTCCAGCCCAGATGATCTCTGCCTTCGCCTTGGTCACATCTCTAGAAACGCTCTCCTGTGTTCCTGTTAAAGACTTGCTTGGCTGACATTCCCTCTGCCTCCAGATCCTGCTTGCTGTTCTACTACGCTCATCTCTGGCTCCCTGATGTTTTGGCTTGTCTGACTATCCGTTCCGGTACCTGAACTCTGGCTATGTTTTGACTATGTTTACTCTGTTTACCTCTTTATTATTATTATTATTATTATTATTATTAAACAAGTGTGATTTGACTGTGCTTCTGTGTGCCAAACCTGTTGAACCTGTATTTGAAAAACTTCCCTAAAGTCTGTATATGTTGCTTTATTGAATTAAACGAAAATTGCTGTGGTCTGCTGGCTCAAAACTTAAAGTGGTATTAAAGGTTTGGTTTTTTAAAAAACAAACGTGTTATACTTACCTGCTCTGTGTAATGGTTTTGCACAGAGCAGTTCTGATCCTCATCTCCTTGGGTCCCCCGTCGGTGCTCCTCGCTACTCCCCCTGACCAGTGCCCCCCAATAGCAGGCCACTTGCTGTGGGGGCACTGGTGCGTGCACGCTCCGGAGCCCTGCTCTATGCGTCCATAAGACACATGGAGCCACGGCTTGCCCCCAACCATTGACCTTTACTTTCCCACATAAAGTAGTCTGCTGCACTTTACTGATGGAATTCAGGGAAGGGCATAACAGTCACATCACAAGGACATACGTTCCAGAGACACTTGACATACACAGTCAATCACATTTAGTGGACATTCCGCAGTAGTCACAAATGAAAGCATATGCAGCGCCTCAGCAGCCATCTCCATTACAGTCTCTCCTGTACCCACATAATGGTGCTTGACCTTGACCATATGAGGTTTAAAGTGGTTGCAAAGGCTGAAGGTTTTTTTTACCTTCATGTATTCTATGCATGAAGATAAAAAACTTTCTGTGTGTTGCTCCCGCCGCAGCCCCCATAATACTCTCCTGAGCTCCCTCTTGATCCAGCAACGTGCACGAGAGCCTCAGCTGTCCCGAGTCTCTCTCTCTCTCTCCTTATTGGCTGAGAGCAGCGGGAGCCATTGGCTCCCACTGCTGTCAATCACAGCCAGTAAGCCAATAAGGAGAGTGTGGGGGCAAGCCGTGGCTCCATGTGTCTTATGGACGCATAGAGCAGGGCTCCGGAGCGTGCACGCACCAGTGCCCCCACAGCAAGTGGCCTGCTATTGGGGGGCACTGGTCAGGGGGAGTAGCGAGGAGCACCGACGGGGGACCCAAGGAGATGAGGATCAGAACTGCTCTGTGCAAAACCATTACACAGAGCAGGTAAGTATAACACGTTTGTTTTTTAAAAAACCAAACCTTTAATACCACTTTAAGTTTTGAGCCAGCAGACCACAGCAATTTTCGTTTAATTCAATAAAGCAACATATACAGACTTTAGGGAAGTTTTTCAAATACAGGTTCAACAGGTTTGGCACACAGAACTTCACTTCATACAGAACAGTGGAAATTACCAGAGGATGTGTCCCTTAATCTTCTGATTGTTACATTGCGGTGTTCCATTAATGACTATTCACAGGTCCTCACTTTCAGCTTTTCAAGGCAAATGAGTGTCCCACAAAGGGAAACCTCCGCAACCAGGGGAGCTCTCTCCAGTGCACTCTGCCGATTGCCTCACCCACAAAAGTCCTATCTCCAAGGCTGCCTGCACCTTCTGGTCAAGCACCCCAAACCACCCAATTGAGGAAGTATCCATATCCTAAGAATCCCTACACAACACAGGTTCCTGTCAACTTCCCAGTCCAAGGGCCAACTCGTGACACAAACTGTGCTATATATATAGCACATCTGCATCCAAAATGGCTGCCAAAATCTCACAGGAATCCAAGCCTAGTTTGGGAACAGGCTTCCCCAAGATGGTACCCACAGCCCATAGCAGAGGACAGCTTAATCCTATGGTGCCAGTAGTAAAAGCAGCTGATATATGACCGCCCAACATCGCCCCCTTGGCAGCCAGCAGAGGACACCACCCGACTCTCCTGCCTACAAGCAATATGACTTTAGGTCGTGGCTGCTCAACCTGTGGCCCTCCAGCTGTTTCGGAACTACAAGTCCCATGAAGCATTGCAAGATGCGGACAGTTACACTGCTCCCAAAGGCAGAGGCATGATGGGACTTGTAGTTGTGCAACAACTGGAGGGCCACAGGTTGAGCCCCCATTATTTAGGTCTTCTGAGAAAGAAGTCATATGAAGTCTGATTTTTTTTATTATTTATTACAGGTACTTATATAGCGCAGCGCTTTACATTATTATTATTATTATTATACACTATTTATATAGTGCATCGCTTTACAATGTAGAGGGGGGGGCAGCACAATTACAGTACAGTTCAATACAGAAGGGACAGGAAGGCCCTGCTCGTAGAGCTTACATTCTACAGGGAGGGGGTGGTGGTACACTAGGAAATAGCTGCTGGGGATGATTTGTGCACCCCCTCCCCCCCAGATTTCCTCTTCTAGAACAATGCTTACCCCCTGCTGCCCCCCCAGATTTCCCCTTCCAACACAAATCCCCTCTCCCACAATCTCCTTACGGCACCCCACCCCACCTCACATGATATTACAGTGCCCAGGGCGGCCGCCCCTCCTGCCCACCATTTGTCCCGGCCCTACTGGACAGTGCTGATTGGCTGCTACTGAATGCTAGTCTTATCAATAAGTACTGGTGGTTTCAGGCAGCATTTCCACTGCAGAACTTTGTTTTTTCGGGTCCTTGAATGTCCCCTATGGTCGCCTTGAGCATATGGTTCTCTGGACGCAGATAGACACCTGTGACCTTTTAGTGATTTGACCACATTTCAAGAGATAAAGAAGGCTTGTTACCTCTATTTGGACAGCATCCTCTGAAGAAGCCCGATATATGGGGGAACATGTTGGGAATTCCATCTCTCAATGCTGTATCCATGAAACTTTGTTTTTTCGGTCCTTGAATGTCCCCTATGGTCACCTTAAGCATATGGTTCTCTGGACGCAGATAGACACCTGTGACCTTTTTAGTGATTTGACCGCATTTCAAGAGATAAAGAAGGCTTGTACCTCTATTTGGACAGAATCCCCTGAAGAAGCCCAATATATGGGTGAAACATGTTGGGAATTCCATCTCTCAATGCTGTATCCATGAAACTTTATTTTTTCGGTCCTTGAATGTCCCCTATGGTCACCTTGAGCATATGGTTGTCTGGACGCAGATAGACACCTGTGACCTTTTTAGTGATTTGACCGCATTTCAAGAGATAAAGAAGGCTTGTACCTCTATTTGGACAGAATCCCCTGAAGAAGCCCAATATATGGGTGAAACATGTTGGGAATTCCATCTCTCAATGCTGTATCCATGAAACTTTATTTTTTGGTCCTTGAATGTCCCCTATGGTCACCTTGAGCATATGGTTCTCTGGACGCAGATAGACACCTGTGACCTTTTAGTGATTTGACCACATTTCAAGAGATAAAGGAGGCTTGTACCTCTATTTGGACAGCATCCCCTGAAGAAGCCCGATATATCGGTGAAACATGTTGGGAATTCCATCTCTCAATGCTGTATCCATGAAACTTTGTTTTTTTTGGTCCTTGAATGTCCCCTATGATCACCTTGAGCATATGGTTCTCTGGACGCAGATAGACACCTGTGACCTTTTAGTGATTTGACCACATTTCAAAAGATAAAGGAGGCTTGTACCTCTATTTGGACAGCATCCCCTGAAGAAGCCCGATATATGGGTGAAGCATGTTGGGAATTCCATCTCTCAATGCTGTATCCATGAAACCTTGTTGATTTGTACTTGCCAATTGTATTTTAACAATTTTTTATTTTCTTCTAAAATAAAAAAAATCTCATATATAACAGTTGTTACTATTCTTTAAATTAATTTGCACCTTAAAAATCCCAATTTCTCCTTCTACATTTAACTATTTGGGAGAGGAACAGATATGGGGCAACTCAGCGGCAGTGAGAAGGTTAAACAAAGACCATCAGTCACACACACTTCTGCTTATGTCCTTGTGGTCGGTCGATTGCGGCATTTGTCATCGATGTGTCATCCTCCACTTCCTGTTCTCCTATCAGAGGTTCTGTGTTCTCTGACTCCTCCTTCTATTTTTATTATTAGAACCCAAAGAATAAAAAGACCAAAAAGTCTTCTCTGCACCCGTCAGACCACAGAAAACCAATAATCGCACGTCTGAGAGCGCTCATTGCGGGCACAGCAGCTTATTCCATTGAATGGACCACTGTACTATGAGAAATATGGGCAAAGAGGGGGGCCCCCGACTCTTTTTTTAATCTCTTGCTTACCGGGCACTTTTACCCCCTTCCTGCCCAGGCCAATTTTTAGCTTTCAGCGCTGTCACAATGTCAATTACAAATGCACGGTCATACAACACTGTACTCATATGACATTTTTATCTTTTTTTTCACACAAATAGAGCTTTCTTTAGGTGGTATTTAATCACTTCCTTGTTTTTTATTTTTTTGCAAAAAAAGACCAAAAATTTAGAAAAAAAGCAGTTTCATAGTTTGTTATAAAATTTTGAAAACCGGTAATTTTTCTCCTTCATTGATGGGCACTGATGAGCACAGATAGGCGGCACTGATAAGGTGGCACTGGTGGGAACTGATGAGGCAGCACTGGTGGGCACTGATAGGTGGCACTGATAGGTGGCACTGATAAGCAGCACTGATAGGCGTCACTGGTAGGCACTGATAAGGTGGCACTGGTGGGCACTGATAAGGTGGCACTGGTGGGCACTGATAAGGCAGCACTGGTGGGCACTGATAAGGTGGCACTGGTGAGCACTGATATGAGGCAGCACTGGTGTGCACTGATAGGTGACATTAGTGGGCACTGATAAGGCGTCACTGGTAGGCACTGATAAGGTGGCACTGGTGGGCACTGATAAGGTGGCACTGGTGGGCACTGATAAGGTGGCACTGGTGGGCACTGATAAGGCAGCACTGGTGGGCACTGATAAGGTGGCACTGGTGAGCACTGATATGAGGCAGCACTGGTGTGCACTGATAGGTGACATTAGTGGGCACTGATAAGGTAGCACTGGTGGGAACTGATGAGGCAGCACTGGTGGGCACTGATAGGTGGCACTGATAGGCAGCATTGATAGGTGGCACTGATGGGCACTGATAAGGTGGCACTGGTGGACACTGATAAGGTGGCACTGGTGGGCACTGATAGGCGGCACTGGTGGGCACTGATAAGGTAGCACTGGTGGGCACTGATAGGCAGCATTGATAGGTGGCACTGATGGGCACTGATAAGGTGGCACTGGTGGGCACTGATAAGGTGGCACTGGTGGGCACTGATATGAAGCAGCATTGGTGTGCACTGATAGGTGACATTAGTGGGCACTGATAAGGTGGCACTGGTGGGCACTGATAAGGTAGCACTGGTGGGAACTGATGAGGCAGCACTGGTGGGCACTGATAGGTGGCACTGATAGGCAGCATTGATAGGTGGCACTGATGGGCACTGATAAGGTGGCACTGGTGGGCACTGATAAGGTGGCACTGGTGGGCACTGATGAGGCAGCACTGGTGGGCACTGATAAGGTAGCACTGGTGGGCACTGATAAGGTGGCACTGGTGGACACTGATAGGCGGCACTGGTGGGCACTGATAAGGTAGCACTGGTGGGCACTGATAGGCAGCATTGATAGGTGGCACTGATGGGCACTGATAAGGTGGCACTGGTGGGCACTGATAAGGTGGCACTGGTGGGCACTGATATGAGGCAGCACTGGTGGGCACTGATAGGCAGCACTGATAGGTGGCACTGATGATGGGGCACTGATGGGCACTGATAGGTGTCACTAGTGGGCACTGGTAGGCGGCACTGGTGGGCACTGCATAGCAGCAGTGGCTCTCCCTGTTCGGGACCGATGTCCCTCTGACAGAAGCCAGTGATCGTCTTTTTTTCCCCCTCCTGCTGTCAGCAGGAGGGGGAAAAAAAGCCGATTACCGATCTTCTGTTTACATCAGGTGATCAGCTGATCACATGGTAAGGGGCCGGGATCGGGATCGGGATTGGGATCGGCCACTTACTCCGATCTGTGATCAGCCGAGTCTCATAGACTCTGTGAGCCCCACAAGGGGCACACAGGCAACTCATGCACAGGATTGACGTCTTTCAGTGGTTAAAAACACATTGTATGGTTCCCCGCACGCAGAAACGCACCTGTGCGCCAATGGCAGGGTTTTTCTCTCTAAAGAACCCCTGCCAGGTTTTTATTTCTCTACAGAACCCCTGTCAGGTTTTTATTTCTCTACAGAACCCCTGTCAGGTTTTTATTTCTCTACAGAACCCCTGTCAGGTTTTTATTTCTCTACAGAACCCCTGTCAGGTTTTTATTTCTCTACAGAACTTCGGCCAGGTTTTTATTTCTCTATAGAACCCCAACAGATTTTTATTTCTCTATAGAACCCCAACAGGTTTTTATTTCTCTAAAGAACCCCTGCCAAGTTTTTATTTCTCTACAGAACCCCTGCCAGGTTTTTATTTCTCTGTAGAACTCCAACAGTTTTTTTTCTCTATAGAACCAAACAGGTTTTTATTTCTCTATAAAACCCCTGCCAGGTTTTTATTTCTCTATAGAACCCCAACAATTTTTATTTCTCTGTAGAACCCCAACAGATTTTTTTTCTCTATAGAACGCCAACAGGTTTTTATTTCTCTACAGAACCCCTGCCAGGTTTTTATTTCTCTACAGAACCCCTGTCAGGTTTTTATTTCTCTACAGAACCCCTGCCAGGTTTTTATCTCTCTATAGAACCCCAACAGATTTTTATTTCTCTATAGAACCCCAACAGGTTTTTATTTCTCTAAAGAACCCCTGCCAAGTTTTTATTTCTCTACAGAACCCCCACCAGGTTGTTCTTTCTCTACAGAACCCCTGCCAGGTTTTTATTTCTCTACAGAACCCCTGCCAGGTTTTTATTTCTCTGTAGAACTCCAACAGTTTTTTTTCTCTATAGAACCAAACAGGTTTTTATTTCTCTATAAAACCCCTGCCAGGTTTTTATTTCTCTATAGAACCCCAACAATTTTTATTTCTCTGTAGAACCCCAACAGATTTTTTTTCTCTATAGAACGCCAACAGGTTTTTATTTCTCTACAGAACCCCTGCCAGGTTTTTATTTCTCTACAGAACCCCTGCCAGGTTTTTATTTCTCTATAGAACCCCTGTCAGGTTTTTATTCCTCTATAGAACCCCTGACAGTTTTTTTTCCTGTAGACCCCATAGCATTTTTTTTTATTTCTACAGAACCTCTGCCGGGTTTTTATTTCTCTATAGAACCCCAACAAGTTTTCTTCTCTATAGAACCCCTGTCAGGTTTTTTTTTAATCTATAGAGCCGCTGACAGTTTTGCTTTGTAGAACCCATGACATTTTTTTTTTATTACTCTATAGAACTCCTGACAGATTTTTTTTTCTCCATAAAACCCCTGCCAGGATTTTCTCTAGAACCCCTGACAGGTTTTCATTTCTCCATGGAACCTGCCTGGTTGTTATTTCTCTATAGAACCCCTGTCAGTTTTTTATTTCTCTACAGAGCCCCTGTCAGGTTCCGTTCTTTATGAAACCCCTGACAGATTTGTATTTATCTATAGAACCCCAGTCAAGTTTTTATATCTCTATAGAAGACCCGTCAGGTTTTTATTTCTCCACAGAACTTCTGATGGGTTTTATTTCTCTATAAAACCTCTGACAGGTGTTTGTTTGTAGAACCTCTGATACTTTTTAATGTCTTTATAGAACCCCTGACAAGGTTTTATTTCTCTATAGATGCCCTGTCGGGTTTTTATTTCTCTATAGAACCCCTGAAATATTTTGATTCCTTTATAGAACCACTGACAGTTTTTTTTATTTCTCTATCAAAACCTCTGACAGGTTTTTATTTATTTATAGAAACCCTGACAGGTCTTTATATATAGAACTCCTGTAAGGTTTTTATTTCGCTATAGAACACCTGACAGTTTTTTTTCTGTAGAGCCCCTGTCAGGTTTTCATTTCTTTAAAGAACCCCTGTCAGTTTTGTATTCCTCTAAAGAACCCCTGTCGGGTTTTTAATCCTCTAAGGAGCCCCTGTCAGGTTTTATTACTGTCTGTGTCTCCTCTGTATTTGTCCTGGTGTCACCTGGACTGAAAGTGAGGAAAAAATCTTAAAATCTGAGCTGTCACTGTTACAGAAATAGTGGGGGAATCTTTAAATGGGGACAATTCTATGGGACACAACTGGAGGATTTCCCTTACTACGGAGAGATTTCTTCTTACTTCCTGTTGTGTTCCAAGACAGGAAGTGAAGGAAAATCTCCCCATTGCTACACAGGCAAAAAAACAAACAAAAACAAAATAAAAAAACAAAATAAAAACCAAAACATGAGGTGGGTTTTAAAGCTGAACTCCGGGATAGATAAATATAGTCTAAATCTGTCGGTCAAGTGTATTTTTCTTGACTCTTGGTATATTTCTTCCAGATCTGTGCAGTAGTCCAGTGTGAGACTTCCTGTAATAAAGACTGCTCACTGCTGATCTCTCTCCTTGTGCAGGGGGACTGGTCTTGTCTCCGCCCCCCTTCTGTAGTTTTCTGTAGGCAACATGTAGTGGGTGGAGCCTGCTGGCCCCTCCCACAGCTCTGCCATCTGCACAGGCTGTGTACAGCACAGTGATGATGCCACTGATACTTTTACAAGATAATAACTGGTTTGGCAACAGAAAGTGGATTTATATCATATGTGGCATATACAGTATATACAGTATCTCACAAAAGTGAGTACACCCCTCACATTTTTTGTAAATATTTTATTCTATCTTTTCATGTGACAACACTGAAGAAATGACACTTTGCTACAATGTAAAGTAGTGAGTGTACAGCTTGTATAACAGTGTAAATTTGCTGTCCCCTCAAAATAACTCAACACACAGCCATTAATGTCTAAACCGCTGGCAACAAAAGTGAGTACACCCCTAAGTGAAAATGTCCTAATTGGGCCCAATTAGCCATTTTCCCTCCCCGGTGTCATGTGACTTGTTAGTGTTACAAGGTCTCAGGTGTGAATGGGGAGCAGGTGTGTTAAATTTGGTGTTATCACTCTCACTCTCTCATACTGGTCACTGGAAGTTCAACATGGCACCTCATGGAAAAGAACTCTCTGAGGATCTGAAAAAAAAGAATTGTTGCTCTACATAAAGATGGCCTAGGCTATAAGAAGATTGCCAAGACCCTGAAACTGAGCTGCAGCACGGTGGCCAAGACCATACAGTGGTTTAACAGGAGAGGTTCCACTCAGAACAGGCCTCGCCATGGTAGACCAAAGCAGATGAGTGCACGTGCTCAGCATCATATCCAGAGGTTGTCTTTGGGAAATAGACATATGAGTGCTGCCAGCATTGCTGCAGAGGATGAAGGGGTGGGGGGTCAGCCTGTCAGTGCTCAGACCATACACCGCACACTGCATCAAATTGGTCTGCACGGCTGTCGTCCCAGGAGAAAGCCTCTTCTAAAGATGATGTACAAGAAAGCCCACAAACAGTTTGCTGAAGACAAGCAGACTAAGGACATGGATTACTGGAACCACGTCCTGTGGTTTGATGAGGCCAAGATAAACTTATTTGGTTCAGATGGTGACAAGCGTGTGTGGCGGCAACCAGGTGAGGAGTACAAAGACAAGTGTGTCTTGCCTACAGTCAAGCATGGTGGTGGGAGTGTCATAGTCTGGGGATGCATGAGTGCTGCCGGCACTGGGGAGCTACAGTTCATTGAGGGAACCATGAATGCCAACATGTACTGTGACATACTGAAGCAGAGCATGATCCCCTCCCTTCAGAGACTGGGCCGCAGGGCAGTATTCCAACATGATAACCACCCCAAACACACCTCCATGACGACCACTGCCTTGCTAAAGAAGCTGAGGGTAAAGGTGATGGACTGGCCAAGCATGTCTCCAGACCTAAACCCTATTGATCATCTGTGGGACATCCTCAAATGGAAGGTGGAGGAGTGCAAGGTCTCTAACATCCACCAGCTCTGTGATGTCGTCATGGAGGAGTGGAAGAGGACTCCAGTGGTAACCTGTGAAGCTCTGGTGAACTCCATGCCTAAGAGGGTTAAGGCAGTGCTGGAAAATAATGGTGGCCACACAAAATATTGACACTTTGGGCCCAATTTGGACATTTTCACTTAGGGGTGTACTCACTTTTGTTGCCAGCGGTTTAGACATTAATGGCTGTGTGTTGAGTTATTTTGAGGGGACAGCAAATTTACACTGTTATACAAGCTGTACACTCACTACTTTACATTGTAGCAAAGTGTCATTTCTTTAGTGTTGTCACATGAAAAGATAGAATAAAATATTTACAAATATGTGAGGGGTGTACTCACTTTTGTGAGATACTGTATATAATTACATTTTTATTTTTGTGCCCACAGTTCATTTTTAAACATTCCTACTGTATTAAAAGATATCAAAAATCCCTACTTGATGTACATTATGGGTACCACTCAGGGAACAATTGAAAACACTAGGGATAAACCCAAGCAGCTAGCCCATTCATGGTAGGTACAGATTCAAGTACACAAATGGAAATCATTGTCCTTTTTTTATAAGGAATTGGCATTAGAGGAGCTATTTTAGTACTAAGCACTGATTAGCTTAATCAGATGATGCAGCAAATGTAGCACAGTCAGACCTGTAAGATGACAGACTGACCGACCAAAGACATCCAATTATAGTTAAAGGCTCACCGTAGTGTGGAGGGGTAAGCCAAGACTTCAATGGCTTTGTGTGTCTCTTAGGGACCCCAGTGGAAAGAGTTCCATTTTTGAGTTCCCAGCTCCACCTCCAACACCTTTTTTTTTAAGCATGTAAATCTTATTTAGAGTTGGCAGCAAATGGTACAAGACATTGTTTTCCAGATATACATACACTATATTGTCAAAAATATTAGGAAGCCTGCCTTTACACGCACATGAACTTTAATGTCATCCCAGTCTTAGTCCGTAGGGTTCAATATTGAGTTGGCCCACCCTTTGCAGCTATAACAGCTTCAACTCTTCTGGGAAGGCTGTCCACAAGGTTTAGGAGTGTCTATGGGAATGTTTAACCATTCTTCCAGAAGCTCATTAGTGAGGCCAGGCACTGATGTTGGACGAGAAAGCCTGGCTCACAGTCTCTGATCTAATTCATCCCAAAGGTGTTCTATCGAGTTGAGGTCAGGACTCTGTGCAGGCCAGGTCAAGTTCCTCCACCCCAAACTTGCTCATCCATGTCTTTATGGACCTTGCTTTGTGCACTGGTCCAAATCATTTGGTGGAGGGGGGGGATTATGGTGTGGGGTTGCATTTCAGGGGTTGGGCTTGGCCCCCTTAGTTCCAGTGAAGGGAACTCTTAAGGCGTCAGCATACCAAGACATTTTGGACAATTTCATGCTCCCAACTTTGTGGGAACAGTTTGGGGATGTCCCCTTCCTGTTCCAACATGACTGCACACCAGTGCACAAAGCAAGGTCCATAAAGACATGGATGAGCGAGTTTGGGGTGGAGGAACTTGACTGGCCTGCACAGAGCCCTGACCTCAACCCAATAGAACGCCTTTGGAATGAATTAGAGTGGAGACTGTGAGCCAGGCCTTCTCGTCCAACATCAGTGCCTGACCTCACAAATGCTCTTCTGGAAGAACGGTCAAACATTCCCATAGACACCTAAACCTTGTGGACAGCCTTCCCAGAAGAGTTGAAGCTGTTATAGCTGCAAAGGGGTGGGTGGGGGGGGGGGGCAACTCAATATTGAACCCTACGGACTAAGACTAGGATGCCAGTTTATGTGCATGTAAAGGCAGGCGTCACAATACTTTTGACAATATAGTGTAATATACCAAATTATCTGCATTCGTTTAACGTGGTGTCCTTAGAGTATCTGTCACTCAGGTAGAGGAGGATATTCTCTATTCGGTTGGGGTGCCCTGGGATCTCACTTCCTACTCCTGAGAGGCATAAAGAGCCAGTGAGTAATTTAACCACTTCCCGCCCGCCCTATAGCGGATTGACGTCCGGGAAGTGGTTGTGTTATCCTGACTGGACGTCATATGACGTCCAGCAGGATAACATGCCGCAGCGCGCCCCCGGGGGCGCGCATCGCGGCGATCGGTGGAGCGGTGTGTCAGTGTGACACACCGCTACACTGATCTTGGTAAAAAGCCTCCGGCGGAGGCTCTTTACCACGTGATCAGCCGTGTCCAATCACGGCTGATCACGCTGTCAATAGGAAGAGCCGTTGATCGGCTCTTCCTCACTCGCGTCTGACAGACGCAAGTAGAGGAGAGCCGATCGGCGGCTCTCCTGGCAGGGGGGGTCTGCGCTGATTGTTTATCAGCGCAGCCCCCCCTCAGATCACCCCACTGGACTACCAGGGATGCCACTAGGACCACCAGGGAAGGGGCAACGTGGATGGCCAGGTATGTACCCCATGGCCATCCACATGTGCCCAATCTGTGCCAATCAGTGCCCACAAATGGGCACTGATTGGCACTATTATGTCCATGATATGCCCAGATCTGCCCAGCAATGCTCTATCAGTGCCACCTGTCATTGCCCATCTGTGCCATCTGTCATTGCCCATCTGTGCCACCTGTCATTGCCCATCAGTGCCACCTGTCAGTGCCCATCAGTGCCCACCTATCAGTGCCCATCAGTGCCACACATCAGTGCCACACATACGTACCCATCAGTACCACCCATATATACCAATCAATGCCACCTATGAGTGCCCATCAGTGCTGCCTATGTGTGCCCATCGGTGCCACCTATGAGTGCCCATCAGTGCCGCATACCAGTGCCACCTATCAGTGCCCATCAGTGCCACCTATCAGTGCCCATCAGTGCCGCCTATCAGTGCCCATCATCAGTGCCCGTTAGTGCCACCTCATCAGTGCCACCTCATTGGTGCCACCTCATCGGTGCCCATCAGTGCCGCCGTATCAGTGCCCATCTGTGCCGCCGTATCAGTGCCCATTATTGAAGGAGAAAGTGTACTTATTTACAAAAAAATTTAACAGAAACAAAGAAAAACTTGTTGCAGAGGTGATCAAATACCACCAAAAGAAAGCTCTATTTGTGGGAACAAAATGATAAAAAATTTGTTTGGGTACAGTGTAGCATGACCGCGCAATTGTCATTCAAATTGCAACAGCGCTGAAAGCTGAAAATTGGGCTGGGCGGGAAGGTGTCTAAGTGCCTGGTATTGAAGTGGTTAATATGCCGGTATCCACCAAAGTGGATTGACCCATTAGCAATGACTTGAACTTTGTTGATGTAACGTTGGTGTCTTCTTCTTCTTCCAGGAGACAGACCTGCTAACCTCATCCCCAGAGCTCCTCTGTGTCACAGAAGAGAATGGAGACAGCGCCAAGGTCCATCCAGGTAAAGACTGCAACTCCAGCAAAATCTGAACACTTCCCATTGAGGACAGGAGATAGAGCCTTACGGTGTTCCCCAGTTTACCTGTAATATATCCATCTTAATATATATATATCTATATATATATAGAACTATATATATATATCCATGTAATATATATACTGTATTCATTGATGAGGGCGAACTTTTGAGACCAAGGCCTGACCCTTTTTCTGTTATTACACCACTGTTAAACAGATAGTGATGCCATTTCTTGCACACACAAGCAATAAATCAGTCCTTTTTTTGGTTCTTGGGCATGCCAAGGACTATGCCAGGGACTATGCCAAGGACTATGCCAGGGACTATGCTAGGGACTGTGGATTGCAGGCTGTAAATGGGTTCCTGGCATGTTATACAGTTATATTTTTCTTTACACATGTAAGCCGGTGTAGTTAGCTGGCTGGCCACTAGATGGCTATGTTGCCATTATAACCCATGAAAAGGAACGGTAAAGTGATTGTAAGCGATCACCTTGTAAAACAACCCATTCAGTTTAAAATAGAAATGAAAGGCAAAACATTTAAAAAGAAAAATCATGATACTGTAAATACCTTTTTTTCCCTTTTTTTTTAAATAATTGATCACATTCCCTCTGTTCTCAGCTGGAGGGGGGAGAAGCAGAAGCACACTGAGCTTCCCAGTGAAAGGCTGTGCAGCAGAGCGGGGGGGGGGGGGGGGTGTCAGGACAAGTCTGATCATTAGAGGAGAGCAGGATGAGTTCCCAGCACAGCTAGAGAACTGACCATGGTGTGATCATGGTGTGTTCTCCTGCTTAGTGTGGTCAGTTTTTATATTTCAGTGTTCTTATTGAAAAAAAAAATCCAGCAATAACAAAAGTAGCAGTTAAGCAGAGGCCAATTCTCGGATTGTCACTATGACAAATACATGAATACAGAAAATATGAATAAACAAAAATAACATGGTCCATGAATATAAGCGAACAAACAATAATCATGGGACGTTTTCAGATAAATCTGCTGAGATTAGAAAGTCCAACAGACAATATGAGGAAGTTGTAAACGTATACCTTATCTACTAGAAAACAATTCTAATCAATAGTCAGAATTGTAACCATGTGCAATAGAGTGCAGGAACTTGAGTATGGTACAGAAAAATAAGCGGGGGAGGGGTGGAGGGGGAATAGTGGATAAGGGGGAACAGGGGAACTTCATGCCAACTCCTGAGAATGTCTTCAAAGTCAAAACTTAATAAAGCTCTAACAACCCAATATATATTTGAGTTAAACAACACAAAAAAGAGGGGGGAAGAGAAGAAAAGTAAAAGAGAAGAAAAAAAATAAGAGAAGAAGGTCAGCCCAGAGCTCATTAGGGAACCGAAATGTGACGGATCCATGGGTCCCATATTTTATTACATTTTTTTATAGTTATTATGGAGTTATGTGAGTGAGTTTGTCCTTAACCATAATCCAGTTAACTTTTTTTTAACATATTCCAGAGGAATAACCAATTGTAGACATGTGCACTGACAAAAAATTTGTTTGTTTTCGTTTCATTCGTTTTTTTGCTTTTTACGGAAATTTTGAAATTTTGAAAATTCAAAAATTCAGAAATTCGAAAATTCAGAAATCCGAAAATTCGGATTTTCACATTTCCGAATTCTCGGATTTCTGGATTTTCGTATTTCCGAATTTTCGAATTTCGGAATTTCAAATTTTCAGATTTCTGAATTTTCGGATTTCCGAATTTCCGTATTTTCGGAATTCGAAAATTCGGAAATTCGAAAATCTGAAAAAAAGAAGGAAAATCAGTACAATTCGAAATCATAACTAACTATTAAATTATAGGTATTGGAATTTCCTTTCAAATTTGGCTGTTAGTGAAGGTAACAAATACGAATTTATCCGAAATAACGAATGCCGCATCTAAACGAATGGAACGTAACGATCTAATAATAATAAATAATAATAATAAAACCTTTTTATTATTATTACTTATTATTAATTTGTTCCATTCTATTTGTTTAGATGTGGCATTCATTATTTCAGATAATTCGTAACTTCGGATAAATTCACGTTCACTAACAGCCAAATTTGAAAGGAAATTCCAATACCTATAATTTAATAGTTAGTTACTATTTCACATTTTACTGATTTTCTTTCTTTTTTTTCAGCTTTTCGAATTTTCGGATTTTCGAATTTTTGAATTTCGGAAATTCGAAATTTCGGAAATTCGAGACTCGGAAAATCGAAAATTTGAAAATTCTGAAATTCGTATTTCAGAAATTCGGAAATTCGGAAATCCGAAATTCGAAGATTCGAAAATTCTGAAATTCGTATTTTGGAAATTCGGAAAGTCGAAAATTCGGAATTTCAAAATTCGTAAATTCGGAATTCGGAATTTCGGAATTCGGAAATCCGAAATTCAGAAATTCGGGGAAATTCGGAATTCGAAATTTGGAAATTCAGAATTCCGACATTGAAAAATTCGGAAATTTCGGAATTAACGAATTTGTCAAAATTCATTAAAAAACAAATTCAGAACTAAACGAATTGCACATGTCTAACCAATTTCCTTTGCCGAGCAACTGTAATCCTTGCCGCTAACAGTATATATGTGATCAATTTTATTGATTTCCTGGGCACTTCATTGGGTAGTTTATGGAACAGGGCAACCTCTGGGGATCTTCGGATGTTCACCCCCATCACTGAGTGTGGTCAGCTTTTAATAGGAAAGCCAGAGGACTGGTAGAAACACCAAGGATTTCCCACAAAGGAAGCAATACAAAGAGAACAGGAGACTTTCTCATAAAAGTACATGGTACAGCAGCCACATATCTGGAATATAAAATGTTGGGGTAACAAATTCCTTAAAAGAAAGAGATAACTTCCCTTTTAGCTAGAGTGATGTCATGGATGAGTCAGCACCCATATACAGTATACGCTGGGTGGGGAGGAGCACACATTCTCTTGGGGAATGGGAACCAAACACACCACACCTGTGAGGATGTAACTGGCACATGTAGGCCCTGGACTGGGCAGGAGGCCGGGTGGAGTGGACCTGTACATAAGAGGATTCAGGTGTAGTCGTTCTGTCCCTTATGGAGGTGGGGGCTAGGGCGAATTGCAAAGGCTTTTTAGGGGAGGCTGGAAATCCCTGGGTAAGACTGCTTCCCTAGAGTGTTCCTGGAGGAGGTGTACCCAGCTAGAAGATGTCTACAGACAACACTGTCCTGTGAGTACTGATGATCCTGGGCAGAGGAAAAACTAGAGAGGTGGCTGTAAAGTGCTGTAAAGTGCTGCACATGCTTTCCCCTGAGACTGCTGCAGATCATCCACTTTATGTGATTGGCTGTGTATGCCAAGTGACTCTGGAATGCATTTCCTTGTGATGTGACTGTCTTACCATTCCCTGAACAAAATCAGTAAAGTGAAATGAAGTCAACTATCATGTGGACATTCCTTCTTGTGGATTTAAGGGTCTGTGGCCAGGGATATCGTGAGGAGGCCCATGGCGAGGAGCAGGGCATAAGATGGCATAGGGGTCAATCTCAGCAGGTGGGATTGTGTTCTAGCAGGGCTGGAGCAGGGGATGGGCCTTGTGCTTGGGTGCCAAAACTAGCCAACCACAATGCCCCTCTTACACACAGCCTAATTTACTGAACCAAAAAAAAACTATGTTATAAAGTTAAAATACCCTTTGGCTGGACATACATTTTTAACAATTTTAGAAAGAGTATAGATTTGTTTAATTGGGTTTCCACTCCTAAAATGTTATAAAATCAGCACTGTATAAAATGTTGAAGAAACTGATCAACCCTAAACTGTTTCATTTTACATTACAGGAGATGAGGACTATCGAACACAGGAAACAGATTTGAGACATCGAAAGAGTGATCCTGGGGGAAGACGGGACCTGGAACACAAAATAACAGAAGACGTAGATATTGTTCTTCATACAACAGCAGAAGTCACTCGCAGCAATGAAATTAAGGTTATAGAGTCGACAGAATCGAAAAACATAGTGGTCATACCCCACAATGTCCAAAGCATTGTTAATCAGGAACAGGTGAACCCTCCTGACCTGCTAGAGTTGAAAAAAAAAGTATTGATTGGTTGTGAAATTAAAGTTTCCCAGTATGAAGAAGAACTCACAAGTAGGGTTGAAAATTTGGAAGACAATGAGCCTTCGGGGAACTCAGAGCATAAAGTCTATAAAGGTGGACAACATACTGGAGAACCATCTTCTGATGGTCAGTATGAAGAAAGTCTCTTTCAGCCAATTACCTTACAAAGTCTTTCATTTGAAGATCAGAAACAGCTGGTGGGCACTACTGGACAAGAGGAGGAAGAAAAAATTAAAAGTCTTATCGAAATCACAACAGAAAAATGGGAATATAGCATAGCTACTGAACAAGAAGCACAGGTATTGGAGGAGTCTATAGATTCTACGGTCACATTGGAGTTTGATGTTGATACCATTTTAGATGTGATTGAAAACAACAAGAAACTGGTAACACCGGTGGATGAACCAGAAAGCTCTTCCAGCCAAGGAGGAGATAGCAGGAAGACATTGGAAGACCTACTGGAGACAGCCAACCGCTTAGCAAAGCACTGTGATTTATTTCAAAAAGTTGAGGATCAAAAAGGCTCTGATAACCTACGCGATCTTGATGAAACTTTAGGTTCAATGCCAGCGTCGATCTTATCCACAGACCTAGGGTACACAGAGGAGAATCTGACATCTGTGGATGTGTCATTAACAAAAAGCAATTTTTTTTTAGAACAGAATGAAAATAAACAAACCAATTTGGAAGAAGAAACCATAAAAACACAATCTTTGGTGTTTGGACAAAGCAATAGAAATTTTGAGGAAGAAGGGAAGGAAGTTTCAGCAAAGGACCTAAGCAAACCTACCAACAAGGAAGACGTACAGGGTATAGAAGGGCATCTGACAGAAAAACAGGAGGAAAAACATCAATTTAAGGAATCTGAGAGGCAGCCTAATATTTCCAAAAAACAAAAGATTAAGAGAAGGGTTCACTTTTCTCCAAGTACAGAAGATTTATTCAAAAAATCTGAACGTGCATCGAGAAATACACTTCAGATGGTTTGTGATGAAATTCTTGAAGGGGAATTGCAACCAGGAGAAGATCGTGAACAATTAGGAAGTTCATACATAATAAAAGACTTGGGTGAGTCTCCTAGCAAAGAAAGAGAAGGGAACTATCTTGGAGGTACCACCTGCAGCTATGATAGTCATTATGATGGACAGTCAACCAGTGAGGAAGAAGAGACGAATGGATTAAACGAGGGTCAAACAGTGTGGTATGATGAATACCCAGCTCAAGCAGAGCATGGTGAGAGATGTGATTCCTTGGGAGCCGTGACCGACCAAAATGTGCATGTGGATTTCAAAATGGAGGAGTCATTTGCGACTGCAACAGATAGCAGATCAAAAGAAGAACATTTGGATCACATTCCTTCCAGTGAAGAAACACTTTCATTTGAAACAGAGTCTGCTGGAAATCGAGATAAGTCCAATATTAACAATGTAAATCTTGAGCAAACACTCTTTACGGAAAATAAAAACGAGTCACATGCTTTGCGAGAAACAGTGAACAAATCAGAAAAGGAATCTCTTGCTGCCTCAGATGGCACGGAAGAGACTGTAAGAAAAGAGGACTCTTTCTTAGAGGAAGAAAAGTACCAGGTAGAATACCTATTAGAAGATAGGAAAGATCTTCTAGAATGTGACCCCACACATGTGAAAGAATCTATAGATGATATTAGACAATCAAGTGACACATTAGATACAAAGAATGTTGGTTTACCAAAAGATTTCACAGATGAGCAAAAGCAGACTGATATCCTGTTTCTGGAACAGGCAATCCTTGGTCAAGACTACCCAACTGAGGACACTGATAACAAACAGCTTGAAAACATAATTCATTATTCAGCCCATAGGGACATAACAGAGACTGCATCAGCTGAGAATGATCTTACCTTAGTTCAATGTAGTATACTGAAAACTGATAAGATTATCAAAAGTGAACAGGATGGAAAAGAGGTTCAAGACGAAACCTTTTTATCAGACGCAAAAGATGTTCTGAAGTCTTTTGAAGAGCAAACGCGATCCGGCATTGTCCAGTTTGAAGAGGACACACTACTCAGACAACCAGTTTCCAGAAATGGTGATGATGGATACCCCGAAAATTTGCATGGAACACAGCTAAGCACGTCAGTGGATGAAATATGTATGTCATTGGTGGGAGATGTCGAATTAAGAGATGGTCCACCATCAGAAGAACACAAAGAGGTCTTCAGAGATGCAAATTTTGAAGGAGAAAGTGAACACAATAATAAAACCTCCACCAATGAAATGGAAGAGCAGCCAGAACACATGACTGAGAAACAAAGTTATGACTACAAACATGAAGACTTTCCACCAGAGACCAGCAAACCACAAGAAGAAGATAGCAACGTTAAGACTGGTCACATAGGGGTAGAACTTTTAACAGAGCAACAGTGGGTAGCTGAAGAGCAGTATGGTTCTGGTAATGAAGCTTCTCTGACAGAAGGACATTTCACTGAACAGATGCAAGATGGCAACTCATTTAGACAGCTAGCTCCCACAGACGGTAGTGAAGAATGCCCTGAAGAATCATATGAAACAGATCAAAATGCATCGCTGAATGAGGTACGTACATCAATTGTTCAGGATGTCCTGATAAGAGAGGGTTTAGTGCCAGAAGAATGCAGTGATATATTTAAAGATGCTAATTTTAAATCTCAAAGTGAATCCCACAACAAAACAACTACCTATGAAATACAGGAACACACAACTGGGCAGCAAAATGATGACTACACACATGAAGATTTCCAGTTAGATGCCAGAGAATCACAAGAAGAAGATGACAGGAAAGTCAAGAATAGTCACACAGAAGTAGAAATTTTAAATGAAGAGCAGCTTGTAGATGAAGGGCGTTTAATGGTCCTTAATGAAGATTCTTTGATAGACATATCCTGCAATGATCAATTGCAAGAAGACAGATTACAAGGACAACCAGTTTTCAGAGACAGTGATGAAGTATGCCATAAAGAACTGTTTGCAACAGAGCAAAACACATCAGTAGTGGAGATGTGTACATCATTTGTTGAGGAGACCCTAAAAAAAGAGGATCAAGTGTCAGAGGAATTCAATAATATCTTTAAAGATGTGAATCTTACAAGGGAAAGTGAATCTATGAAAGAATTAATGACCCATGAAGTACAGGAACACACAGTTATTATTCAAAATGATGACTACATACATGAACATTCCCAGCCAAATGCTGGAGAATCACAAGAAGAAGATATCCAGGTCAGGATTGGTCACATAGAAGAAGAAATTTTAAGTGAAGAGCAGTTGGTGGTCCATAAAGAAGATTCTTTGATAGAGGTATCCTGCAATGACCAGTTGCAAGAAGGCAAATTACAAGGACAACCAGTTTTCACAGACAGTTATGAAGTATGCCATGAAGAACTGGTTGAAACAGAACAAGGCACATCAGTTTTAGAGATGTATACATCAATTGTTGGGCATATCCCGAAAGGAGAGGGTCAAGTGTCAGAAGAATTCAATGATATCTTAAAAGATGTGAATTTTAGAGAAGAAAGTGAATCCATCAAAGAATTAATAGCCCATGAAGTACAGGAACACACATCTATAATTCAAAATGATGATTACTTATATGAACATTCCCAGCCAAATGCTGGAGAATCACAAGAAGAAGATATCCAGGTCAGGGTTGGTCACATAGAAGAAGGCATTTCCAGTGAAGAGCAGTTGGTGGTCCATAAAGAAGATTCTTTGATAGAGGTATCCTGCAATGACCAGTTTCAAGAAGGCAAATTACAAGGACAACCAGTTTTCAGAGACAGTGATGAAGTATGCCATAAAGAACTGGTTGAAACAGAACAAGGCACATCAATAATAGAGATGTATACATCAATTGTTGGACATATCCCGAAAGAGGAGGGTCAAGTGTCAGAAGAATTCAATGATATCTTAAAAGATGTGAGTTTTAGAGCAGAAAGTGAATCCATGAAAGAAATAATAACCCATGAAGTACAGGAACACACATCTATAATTCAAAATAATGACTATATACATGAACATTTCCAGTCAGATACTAGAAAATCACAAGAAGAAGATATCCAGGTCAGGATTGGTCACATAGAAGAAGACATTTTAAGTGAAGAGCAGTTGGTGGACCATAAAGAAGATTCTTTGATAGAGGTATCCTGCAATGACCAGTTGCAAGTAGGCAGATTACAAGGACAACCAGTTTTCAGAGACAGTGATGAAGTCTGCCATGAAGAACTGGTTCAAACAGAACAAGGCACATCAGTAATAGAGATATGTACATCAACTGTTGAGCATATCTCCCAAGGAGAGGGTCAAGTGTCAGAAGAATTTTATGATATCTTTAAAGATGTGAATTTTGGAGCAGAAAGTGAATCCATCAAAGAATTAATGACCCCTGAAGTACAGGAACACACATCTATAATTCAACATGATGACTACATACATAAACATTTCCAGCAAAATGCTGGAGAATCACAAGAAGAAGATATCCAGGTCAGGGTTGGTCACATAGAAGAAGACATTTTTAGTGAAGAGCAGTTGGTGGTCCATAAAGAAGATTCTTTGATAGAGGTATCCTGCAATGACCAGTTGCAAGAAGGCAATTTACAAGGACAACCAGTTTTCAGAGACGGTGATGAAGTATGCCATAAAAAACTGGTTGAAACAGAACAAGGCATATCAGTAATAGAGATGCATACATCAATTGTTCAGCATATCCCGAAAGGAGAGGATCATGTGTCAGAAGAATTCAATGATAACTTAAAAGATGTGAATTTTAGAGCAGAAGGTGAATCCATCAAAGAAATAATGACCCATGAAGTACAGGAACACACATCTATAATTCAAAATGATGAACACATAAATGAACTGTTCCAGCCAGATGCTAGAGAATCTCAAGAAGAAGATATCCAGATCAGTATCCCTCACATAGAAGATGAAATTTTAAATGAAGAGAAGTTTGCAGCTGAAGAGCAGTTGGTGGTTCATAAAGAAGATTCTTTGATAGAGGTTTCCAGCAATGATCAGTTGCAAGAAGACAGATTACAAGGACAACCAGTTTTCAGAGACATTGATGAAGTATACCGTAAAGAACCACTTGAAACAGAACAAAGCACATCAGTAATAGAGATGTGTACATCAATTGTTGAGGATATCTTGGAAAGAGAGAATAACGTGTCAGAAGAATTCAATGTGAATTTTAGAGCAGAAAGTGAATCCTTCCAAGAAATGATGACCTATGAAGTACAGGAACACACATCTATAATTCAAAATGATGGCTATGTACATGAACATTTCCAGCCAGATGCTACAGAATCACAAGAGGAAGATACCCAGGTCAGGACTGATCACACAGAAGTGGAATTTTTAACTGAAGAGCAGTTTGTTTTAAAAGATAAAGTTTGTTCAGCAGAGGGGACCAGGAATGACCAGCACTATGAAGACAGGTTAACCAGTCAACCGGTTCCCGGAGAAAGTAATGAAAAATTGCATGAAACAGAGCTAAGCAAATTAACAGGCGAGATATGCACATCCATTGCTGAGGGAGTCCTGATAGAAAATAGTTTAGTATCAGAAGAAGAAAGAGATGTCTTTAGAGAAGTGAGTTTAATAACAGAAGGTGAACCCCACAGTGCAACATCAACCTGTGAACTGGATGAACTGCAACAGTACACAGATGAGGAACAAAATGATAACTCCATATATGAGGATTCATCAAAAAAGACAAGAAAATCACAAGGAGATGATAGTGAAGTCAGCTCTGGTCACTTAGAAGTTGAACATTTAACTAAAGAACAGCTTGTAGGTGAAGGACAATTTAAAATAGATAATGACGCTTCTGCAAAAGACCATTTACAAGAAGACAGATTACTTGAAAAAACAGTTTTCAGAGACAGCAATGAAGTTAGCCATGATATACTGCATGTAACAGAGCCAAGAACAACAGTAAATGAGATATGCACATCCATTGTCAATGATGTTCTGAGAGATAGTCTAGTATCAGAAGAAAGCAGAGAATCCTTTAGTGAAGTTGGTTTGAAAGAAGAGAGCATATCCCACAGTGACACATCTACGTGTGAAGTAAAAGAACTGCAAGACCACACAGCTGAGGAGCAAAATAATGACTACATTAGGGAGGTTTCATTGATAGAGACCAGAAAATCACAAGAAGATGACAGTGAAGGCAATACTGATCACTTAGAAGCAGAAAATGTAACTGAAGAACCTTTTGTAACTGAAGAGCAATTTAAGGTTGATAATGAAGCTTCTCCGATAAAGGGATCAAGCACCGGTGACCAGTTACAAGAAGATAGATTACTTGGCCAATCAGATTACAGAGACAGTGATGACTTATGCAATAAAGAGCTGTTTGAAACAGTGCAAAGTATATCAGTGATTGAAACATTAACATCGGTTGTTGAGGATGTCTTGATAACAGAGGGTTTGGTGTCAGAACAATGCAGCGAGGTCATTAAAGATGCTGATTTTAAAACAGAAAGTATATCCCTCAATGAAACAACTACATATGAAATACAAGAACAAAGATATGAAAAGCAAAATAATGACTACACTCATGAAGAAATCCAGTTGGATGCCAAGGAACCACAAGAAGAAGTTAACAGAGTCAAAATTGATCACATAGAAAAAGAGCAGTTAGTAGCTGAGCAGCAATTGGTGATTACCAATGAAGGTTCTACAACAGAGGGATCACAAGAAGAAGATAGCAAAGTCAAGATTGGTCATATAGAAGTAGAATTTTTATGTGAAGAGCAGTTGGTAGCTGAAGAGCAGTTGGTGGTCCATAATGAAGGCTCTTTGACAGAGGTATCCTGCAACGACCAGTTGCAAGAAGACAGATTACAAGAACAACCAATTGCTAGATACATTGATGAAGTAAGACACCAAGAACTGTATGAAACAGAGCAAAACACATCAATGGTTGAGATGTGTCCATTAATTGTTGAAGATGACTTGATAAGAGCGGATCTGGTGTCAGAAGAAATCAGTGGGATCTCCAAAGATGTAAATTTTACATCAGAATGTGAATCTCACAATGAATCAATTACCTGTGAAGTACAAGCCAACATGGCTGTTAAGCAAAATTCTGAATATACATACATAGATCTCCAGCAAGATGCCAGTGAATTACAAGTAGAGGATAGCAAAGAAAAGATTGGCCACGTAGAAGTGGAATTTCTAACTGGAGAGCAGTTTGTGGTCACAGATAAACCTTGCCCAGCAGAGGGATCCAGCAATGATCAGTTGAAAGAAGAATTACTTAGAGAACCAGTTTCCAGAGACAGTGATAACTTATGGCCCAAAGAATTGTATGAAACAGAGCTAAGTGCATTAGAGAATGAAATATGTACATCATTTTCTGAGGATGTCCAGATAAGAGACGTTATAGGATCTGAAGATCTCACAGAGGTCCTTACAGAAGCAGGTTTACTACAAGAGAGTAAATCATACAGGGCAACTTCCATGTGTGAAGTGGAGGAACAACAAGAACACACAGCTGGGGAGAACAATGATGACCACATATTTGAGGTTTCATTGACAGAGACCAGCAAATCACAAGGAAATGACAATGAAGTCAATGCTGTTTGCTTAGAAGCAGAAAATATAACCAAAGAACAGCTTGTTTCTGAGACACAATTTGAGGTCCCTAATGAAACTTCTCAGATAGAAGGGTCCAGCACTGATCAGCTGCAAGAAGATGGATTACTCCAAACAATTTCCAAAGAAAGTGATGAAATAAATTATAAAGATCTTGATGGAACAGAACAAAGTGCATCAGTGATCAAGTTATGTATATCCATTGCTGATGATATCCTAAGGGATAGTCTAGAATCAGAAGAATTGAGTGGGATCATTAAAGATACACATTTTCAAGCAGCAAGTGAATCTCACAATGAAACAACTACCTGTGAAATACAAGAACAGTCAGGTGAGAGGAAAGATAATGACTACACACATGAAGATTTTAAGCCAGAGACCAACGAATCAAATGAAGACGGCAAGTTCAAGGCTGGCCACAGAGAAGTTGAATATTTAACTGAAGAGCAGTTTGTGGTTACAGTTGAAGCTTACCAAGTAGAGAAATCAAGCAATGACCAGATGCAGGAAGACAAATTATCTGAAGAACACAGAGATTTCTTTAAAGAAGTAAGTCTAAAAACAGAGAACCAATCCGACAGTAAAATATCCACCTGTGAAGTAGAGGACCTGCAAGAACATACAACTGAGGAGCATAATGATAAAAACCTCTGTGAGGATTTTCAGATAGAAACTAGCAAATCACAAGAAGATAGCAAGGCCAAAATTGCTCCCACGGAAGTAGAATTTGAACCCAAGGAACAGTTTGTGATTAAAGAGCAGTTTGTGTTAAAAAATGCTTTTCTAACAGATGAAGATAAAGATCACACAGAAGAAAAGCATGATTTTTCAAATAATACGAACAAGGCATATATTAAAGTCATTGAGGAATATGAACCTCAGCTTGAGCAAGATAATAAAGAACTCCTTAAAGAAAGTTATGAAGATGAAGGATTTTCTCATCAGGCCATCAATGCGGTGGCTCAGAATACTAGCACAGGCCACACTATTGTCCTAGACACTACTGCGGAACAGGAAAACCAATTAGACAAAATCTTTCAAAGTCATGAAAAAGAGTTAGACCTATTATCAGATATCAACTCTACCATCTACTCAAGTCTATTAGACCAAAGCATCAGTGTGTCATCAGATGGAACCGATGCCACGTTAGACACACAAAAAATGGAGAGTGTATTGTATGATTCACATATTACAGCATCTAATTTGGATAGTGTTTTAGAGGTGACAGAATTAGCAGATTTTGAGGTTGAAAACAACTCTAAAGCACCCAAAGAACTTGATCTCTTGTCGGAAATTCAGTATATGCTTAGCCCAGATCACACAGTACGTAGGTTTCCTGAAATAGTGGATGATTTAAACGGAAAAGTAACGGTTTCTTCCGAAGACCAGTTAAGTGCTTATGGTGAAGAGCAAGCTTCAGAAATTAGCAAGGATCTTGATAGTTCTTCTGGATCACTTTTAGAAGGTCCCACTGACAACTGGAGATCCACTTCAGACTCAAATGATGAGACAGGCAAAGATCTTTTGTTAGAAATTCAGTCTGTGATTACAGCAGATCTCGATATTAAGACTGCAAACTTTTCATCTTCTATCAAACTCGTAGAGTCAGATGTCAGGGTGGAAGAAGAAGAAGATGAAAAAGCATCCCATCTAACTTCAGGTAACTCTGTGTATGCAACTGAAGAATATGTCAGATTAGAGAACTCCACTGTGGAAGAAGAGGTGGACAATGAACAGAAGGTAATTTCTATAGAAAATCTTGGATTCACTCATGAACCCAGTCAAATTGAGGGTTATGTCAGCCAACAAGATTCTGTTTTCGGAACTGTGGTCATTAACACAAGTGCATTAGAAGAAGCTGTGAATGTGGACATCATCAACACTTCAGCAAATGGTGAAAATTCTTTAACAAGGGAGCTCTGTGGGCCAGAGATAGATATCAAGTCTCAAACACAAACTGGTCTTATCCAGGTGGACATAAATAAAGTGCAATCATCCACTAATGAAGAAACCACCACAATCTACTTGAATGAAGTTGAGTATGAAAACAGAGAACACAGCATCAAGGAGGAATATCCACCAATAAAACAGACATCATGTCATGCGGACATCACCAGAGGTCAAGAGCAAACTCTAGTTGATGAAATGGAAATGTCAAATGAGCCAGCTGTGCAAGAAGAGGATGATTTAGACACCAAAGTGGTGAGCTTTGTGAACATTGATCTTAGACAAGTAGAAGCTTCTGTTTGCTAAATATACCAACCCCACTGGTATATAGTGGTGTTGAGCGAATCTCCCCGGGTTGGTTTTGCCAAAGGTTTGGCTAATTTTGTTTAATGTTTGATGAACCAGAACTAAGAGGCAAATCCTAAAGAAGTCTATGAGGGCAAATCTTGTTAAATTGTGGCCTTTTTAGGGACAATAGGCAAACTATTGTCAAAAAACAAAAGGCATGGAAAGCTGTGCAATGTCATAGGGGACATGTACCAATGTATGTCCTCCATGGCATTGCCCAATTTGTCTTTAATTTGAGGCAAACATTGAAAATACACAAATCCTTGAAACAACATGCTTGGGGAATGCCTTAAAGCTGTATGTGATGTTACTGAACAGTACAATTTTCACAGAAACCCCCAAAATATCTTGTTTTTCTTTTGAAGCGAAACCTTGCAACAAAAGAATAAATAAATGAATAAATAAATAAATATGTAAATAAATAAAAGTTGGATGGGAGGGCAGCTAAAAGTGACTGCTGACCTCAAATCAACCACAAAATAGAATAAAAGACAAACAAGTCTCCAATAATAATAAAAAACACAACAAATGGGTTGATTGTCTAAAGAGCTAGCAATCAGATTTAAAGTACAGTTTCTTAACTGCCCTAATCCCTCCCCTGAGGTTTGTCTGGTTTCCCTATACTTTCCATACAACCGGTTCCAACTCCACTTTTATAGAGAGGGGGCTGGCTTAGCCAAAAGCCATCTTATTGGTCCTTCCAAGCCTGCTGCCCATAGTTCAAAGGCCATTAAAAAATGTTCCCGTTTGAATCTGCACATAAATTCACTCACTGACCATGAATCTCGAACCCGCAGGAGTTACCCCGAACCGGAAACTCGCCTCTAGTATAAAGTAGGGAATTAATGGCTTCTCTACAGTTCTATGCAGTAAGTAGTTAGGAGCATGTACCATATCACAGTGCACATGTTGTATTGCTCTGCATAATCCTGTCCTACAGTTATATTTAAAAACCTGCTGATTTATTTATTAATAATTATTTATGATATGGTCAACTGGTCTCTCATGAAGTCATTTCTCTGCTTAGCCCTTCCACAGTATCCTGGATGTCAGTGCACAGAAAAGCCGCATTCTCCTCCTCAGAAAAACCTCAGTTCGCCGACGCCCAGGTCAGCGTCTAGTGATGTTTCAAGAAGAGCTGGCTGATCCGTCAGTGATCCCACCACTAAATATGGGAGTAACACCAGATCCCGAATCATCTTATCCCACTGAGGAAGCTACTGAGATGAGTAATACCTCAGAGCCGTTATTACATAGAAAGTCCTCTATTCGTCGACGGGGGCAGCATCAACCGACGTTTCAGGAAGAGCTGGCTGGTTCATCAGCACTCCCACCACTAAATATGGGTATGTCACCAGCTCCTGAGTCCTCATATCCCAGCGAAGAAGCTACAGAGATGAGTGATGCCTCAGAGCCGTTATTACGTAGAAAGTCCACTATTCGACGAAGGGGGCCACGTCCAGTGACATTTCAGGAGGAGCCATCATTGCCATTGATCACATCTGCGGAGTCACCACACCCCACCGAAGAACCTAGGAATGACAGTACCATTTCAGAGCAGATATTAATTGGAGAGTCCTCAATTCATCAACATCAGGGGCAGCATCGAGTGGCATTTGAAGATGAGCCAGTTAAATCAATACCACCAGTGATAATGCCACTAAAAATGGGAGTTCCACATTTTTTGGGGGGGATACCCATACTTTCACCAGCTGTGGCCCCAAAGCCTGAATTATTGCACCCTGCTGAGGAACCCAGGGATGAGGGTACCACCTCAGAGCCAATGTTACGCAGAAAGTCCTCTGTTCGTCGCCCCAAAGGGAAGCAGGAGCAGCCCATTGAGCCACCCCAAAGGGAAGCAGGAGCACATATGACCCCAGCTCCTGCGCCATCGCACCATGAAGGGGAATCTAGGGAGGAGAAGAAGGCCTCAGAGGAACTGATCAAGCCAAAGAAGGGGTTCCTAAAGCATGCTGGGTAAGCATAAAAGCTAAAATCATGGATCACTAAAAGAGGGATAAACAAGGCTACCAAAGGGTAGTAACTCTATTGACTGTCAGTAACTGTAAAAACATACAGTATAGCTTAATGGTATTGTGTCACTGGTTGTTATTGGTTAAAGCATAGAAAAGTGCCTCGTTTATAAAAACTTCTCCAATTTCCATGTATTAGCCAAAGTTGCTGTAAATCCAATCTTGCATTTCAAAGGCAAATCGCAGATTGGAAGAAAACATGTAATGGCCCTCACAGCCGTCCTTTTCTCTTTCCATTTTAAACCAGCCTCTTCGAGTTTCTCTGGTGTCCTACTTTAAGTAGCTACCGTCACCTTGCTAATTTAGAGCAAAGTGACTGTGTCTTTGCAAAGGGGTCCCTAGACTCAGTGATACATTGCCAGCTCTCCTCTGCCACTTCTTCCTGTGTGCTTCCGGGTATAGGGCAGCAATCAACCATCTCCCAAATGATAGTGAATGGGTTTGAGAGAAAGACACCATCAACCCTCTGGAGTCTGCCACCAGCTTTTGGAGACTGCCAAACCTGTGGATATAATACAGGTTCAGCTCTTATATTTTGGGTCAGGTAGGACACTTAGCCCAACAAATATGTAAAAGTTTTTTCTATCCTTTGTACAACCACCTTTGTTATATATTTAGTGGTGTAAAGTATCAATACCAATTTTTTAAACAAAATTTAACAAAAATGTAAAAAAAGATTGTCCTCACTTCTCCAGATATACCCAGCACACCAGGCATATTGGCTGGTATTCCCATGTTAAGGGGCAAAGCCTCTACAGCCCCTTCAACATTGGGGGGAAGGGGGTGCTTTGCAAGGGGTTACCCAAAAAAAGAGTATTGTTGTACAGTTATGCCCTGTACACATGATCAGATTTTCCGACGGAAAAAGTGCGATCGAATTGTGTTGTCGGAAATTCCAATCGTGTGGGCTCCATCGGACTTTTTTCTGTCAGGATTTTCCGACACACAAAGTTTGAGAGCAGGATATAAAATTTTCCGACAACAAAATCCGATCGTTTAAATTCCGATCGTGTGTACACAAATCCGACGCACAAAGTGCCACGCATGCTCAGAATAAATTAAGAGACGAAAGCTATTGGCTACTGCCCTGTTTATAGTCCCGACGTACGTGTTTTACGTCACCGCGTTCAGAACGATCGGATTTTGTGCGAACGTGTGTATGCAAGACTAGTTTGAGCCAACATCCATCGGAAAAAATCAGATGGCTTTTGTTGTCGGAATGTCCGATCAATGTCCGATCGTGTGTACAGGGCATTATTGTTGTACAAAAACCACAAATTTTGGGTGTGGTAAAAAAAAATCCCTTTTTTTATAGTTTAGCTGAATTTACGGTAATGTTTATGTTACAAAATTAGTAAATTATATTGTTCCTAATAACTTAGCGTTAAAACGCATGAAAAATTATTTATTCCCATGAAAAAGCCATAAAAAAAAATTGCGGAGGGAAAAAGATTTAGGGAGGTTCCTGTCACTTTCCATATTCACATATAAACTGATATACATGAATATCCCATACATGTGTTGATGATATTGATACAACATGTTTAATGTTCTCAAACACATTGTATTTCATGTGTAATGACATCTATACTTTTGTTGTAATGATGGGATTTCTCCCTTTGTGCGTACTTAATAAAAAAAACTTATATTTGAAAAAAAAAAAAAAAATTGCGGAGGATATTTGCGGTTTCCGTGGACCATTATTAGTTCGATTCTAAGGAAAAATCCGCGAATGACTGAGGCCGCAAACTCTGAACCGCGACTTTCCAGGGGTCAACTGTATTATTGCTGCAGTTCGCCCTGAACTAGAGAAATTTTAAAACAACAGTGACACCTGTTGGTTACAATTTGGTATTGCTACTTTCCGCCTTTTAAATATGTAACAAATGAGATTATACATATTATTATATATAAAGGATAGAAATATTTTAACATAATTTTTGGTCTAAGTGTCCTCCATCACCCACTCATCCCATTTATACCCTCTACTACAGATCTCGAATCAGCCAGCAACATTCTTCATGGACTGCGGTTTACGTTAGCTTTGGTGGTCCTGCTTTCTAAGCTCCTGGGCTGTTGCATATTGCGTATATATGGCTTTTCTGTTTAAGCGGCAATGAAAGAAACATCTCTTGCCATGAACAGCATTAGCTAGTACGCTGGAAGATCCGACGTCTGTAGTAGGAGTTATATATGGGATGGAAAGGGGGGGGGTTGTCCCCAAATTATGTAAAAGTATTGTTATCCTCTAAATAGGTGCAAGGAGTGGCCAGGATTGAAAGACAAGCCACATAATTTTCCTGCATGAAGATAATGCTGCTAAACTATAATGATAGCTAACTTGTCTTCCTTTCATATATCTCCATGCTATTGTAAAAATGGAGATACCCAGGGCATTTTTTCTCAAACAATAGGCGCTGGAACTCAACCACGACTTCCTAAAACCCCTCCACCCACACACACCCTCCAAATCACATCAAATAGTGGGTGCGATCAGTCAAATTTCACAAACAGTAGGAGGGTCTTAAATACCAGGATTGCATTACATACAGAGTGCAGAGTTCAGGGGGTTACACACAGAGTGCAGAGCTGTCACTTGTGCAGAGCTGTCACTTGTAAATACAGAAACTTCTGTGTTTACAAGTGATTGTGGTGACCAGACCCCCCCAAGGGTCTGAGCCAGAGGTGGTGGAACCAAGTTCCCCCTGAAAAAAAGCCCTGGAGATACCACTTTACAGTCCCATCACTATCCTTAGTTTTTCTTATCATAATTCCTTGTTCCTGGAAATATGGAACCAGTATGGTGTAGTTACATGGCTATCCTGGAGGAGTTTAAAGCTGAACACCATAATCCATTGGTCTAAGGCCCTTATGTCATCTAGCAGGATCGATAGCCCAGCATTGAATGTGATGACGCTGATGGACAGTCCACCCCTGGAGTATAGGGGAATGCTGTCTGCCAGGGGAGAGCGTAGGATCAGGTAAGAATAAATAAGCAGTTAACCCTTGAAGTGAAGGTGCAGAGCCACAATTTTTAGGTTTCCTGGAGTTGGGCTTGAAAGCTGCTGGACCACTTTTGCTAAAACACTGGGCTCAGGCTGGGTTCACACTAGTGCGAATGGGATGCGGGTTTCCTCGCATCCAATTTGCTTGTCAGGAGACTGTGGCTGGCTCTCAATGGAGCCGGTTCACACAGCTCCGGGACAGCTGCAGAGAGGTTTGAAGAAGAGTCCTGTGCGTCTTATGGTCCGTTTAAGGTTCAAGATCAGCCAAAAATTCAAACCGAATGCAGACCTGAAACGGTGAACGGGGACGCACAGGAACCCCAGCTTGGTTCACACAGTGTGAACCAAGCCTTATGCTGCTTTACCAGTGACTACTCAATCCTACTGGTCTATTTTAGAATAGACAAAGAAATATTTAGCACTGTTCCACTTCAGTAGTTGTTCTCAAACATGGTGGTGCAATAATGGGAACCTACTGATCCCTCAATAATGACCACATGTAGACCCCATTACTGTACCACAACTGTGAGATAGCTTTGTAATTTGTATACATTCAAATACCACTGTGAAAGTAGACTGACCATGTCATTTTCAGATATTACTGCTAAATATATAGTGAGTGGCAAGTAACCAAATTGCTGCAAACACTGATTTCACCTTCCTTGTGACAAACAATGAAAAAGAAAACTTCTCCAATCATAATGATGAGTGTGAAATTCCCTCAGCTTCCTCCATAATTTAACTCCATTGGGGAAACCCTAATGGGGCCAAAATATAAATACTTTTAGTTAAAGCCAGAAGCAGGGATTCTAACTGTGACTATTGAAAGAAAGTTTTTCTTGACTCTGTGTAGAGCACAGTTTATTTATAGGGTCAGTTATCCAAAATTGATATTTTAGTTAAAGGAGAAGAACAGCCAAAGCTCGTTTGGCTGTACTTGTACTGTGGATAACAGGAGAGCAGTTTGTTCTGCACTCCTGTGACCCGTTTTCAGCTGACAGCGTGCTGAAGCCTGCTGTCAGCTGATGTCACAGAGCCGATGCAGGCTTGGGAAAGATCGCAACAATGAAGTCAGGATCTGCTCACATGCCTGGACCGCCACCTGGCTCAGCCTCTCAGAAAACCGCTGAGAGCATAAGCCAGCTGCTCCCACCCCTCCACAGCCCAGCGCTCCAGTAAGCAAGGGGGAAAGAGCAGAGGGCCCTGAGAACCAAGCAATCAGCAGTGTTTGATCGCTCTGTTCTCAGTGTTAGAGCTGGTGGGGGACCGATGCTGCATCCACAAAGGTAAGTATGATTAAAAAAGAATCCATATTTCTCTTTTACAGGTTAAAGTGGTAGTAAAGTTTTTTTTACGTGTACCTACAGGTTAGGGCACTATCACACTGAGGCACAGGGGCGTCACACACCGCTCCAAAAGCGCCTCGAAGATGCTGCTTGCAGGACTTTATTTAACGTCCCACAAGCGCACCGAGTGACAGGAGAGGCTCTTTACAGGTGCTTTGCAGGCGCTATTTTTAAAAAAAGTAGCCTAAGCCTATAATAAGGTATACCTGTAGGTACAGTGAATATCTCCTAAACTTGCACTGTTTAGGAGATATTCACACTGCATGCAGCCAATGACGTCATCAGTGGATGCGCTCTGAAGGGACGACATACCCGTACAGTTCCTTCAGAGCTCAGTGCTGCAGCCGTGACTTTCGCGTGCATGCGCAGGAGTGATGTCATCGTGGCTCGACCAATCGAATACCGGGAGCACTTGAACCCAGAAGGAAGACAGAGAGAAGTCCTGTTAGTGGTGACAACGTGCCTCTGGAGGGCTTCATTCTAAGGTATTTCATAATGTGCTAGTATGCAATGCATACTAGCATATTACGCCATTGTCTTGCAGGGTTTTTTTCTTTTGTTTCTAAAAAGGTGAGGTTTACTACCGCTTTAATGCCTAAGGACTATGGGGGTGATGCCTTGAGGAGTGGTTGTTCCTAGGCAGGCTCTATGGGCTTAGATAAGGCCCACATGTGATGCTGAGCCTCCATTCTTGAAAGAACTAAAATCCAATTAATAAAAGGGGAGGGCCAGAGACAGTAAGTTTGGGAAGGAAAGTGCTACATGATGCTGGATGTTCTCCCACCAGGAAATGATGCAGGTTCTCTCTGACTTGCTGCAGCTTGTGATGCACATTGGGAGAAGCTCACAGTATGCAGTGAAATCAGAGTAAGCACTTTCAGTACAGGAGAGGAGTCTGTACAAATGTGCAAGACTGAAGGGAAGGCTGGAGGTCAGATTTAAATAATCACATAGCCCCAGTGATAAGAAATGGTAAGAATCTGTGCAGTAGAGTACAATTCAGAAGCTGAATTTGTGAAGCTTAGACTTGGAGGCTATGAGATCCAAGAGGTTACAATTACATTGCTCACCTGACTTTGTTCTCCCCTCTTTCTATGAACAGGTTTGGAGGGGCCCACCCTGGGATGATGCAAGAACTACAGGCTCGACTCCACAAGAAGAAACCAAAAGAGTGAATAAAGAGGGGACAGCTCTACATGTTGTGTGTGAATGGTTATTTGCCGTGTAAATAAGGACTACAATAAAGAACAAATGAATCATTTACTATACTACTCCATGTGTATCCATATAAGATTTAGGAAGCCCATAAAGTGACACTAAACTCTGATTTAGAAAAAAAAAATATTTTCAAGAATATACTGTATTCATAACACAGACGAGCCCACTCTCAGCCTCCTCCAAATCTCCAAATTCATTTTTTTTGCTGCTGTGATCTGTTTTCCAGTTGGTGGCTTAATTCGTTCTCCATGTTCCCACTGTGTGTAGAAATGTAGCCACCCTCTCCTACTCGCTTCTGAGATGGACTATGAACTATGGGGCTTGTAGTGTGCATAGAGCAGGGCGCATGCCTGCAACTAACATGCGCCGCTCATTCCAAACAAATGGAAGTAAGAGGGAAAGGGCGCGGTTTGTGAGCTTATGGAGGATGTAAAAGGGAACTAGACTTAGACGGGACAAAGTCCATTACCACCCAAGTCGAAAAGGCCAAAATACACCCCCTAGCCATGGGCGATGAACTAGATCAACAGCATTTGTTGCAGGTCCTGAGCCCCCCAATGTGGCTGCTTCTTCTGCCTACCCCTGCTTGGGCAGAAGCCTTTTCTAATAATAACAGAAGAAACCTTGTTGTTAAAATAGTGCCACCCTGTAGAAGAATATAAGCCTGTTAATGCTAGAATACAGCAAAATGCAGCAAATGTATTTTCCTGCTGCACTGTACGTTAATGCAGCTGCATCCTGGAAGTGCATTGGTAGTGGCAGCAAAGTGGTAGTGTGATCATATCCTTTCACTTACATTTCCAGCAATTGGCCACTCCAATCTCCACTTACTTGTAGAGCTATGGCCTCTAATACTGTCTGATAATGTGCTGGATGGTGTGTTCCTCACTGTGTGTTCCTCCTCCCACTGGCCCCTACAGAACAGTATATAATAAATGTATCATCATCACATACTCTATCCAGCCTCAGTATTTTCCCTTGAAGTGCAGATGCAGTCGCACTGCAAGAGAGAATTTTCAGATTTCCCAGAGTTCGGCTTTAAAGCTGCTGGACCCCTTTCGCTAAAACTCTGAGCTTATGCCATTTTACCAGTGACTTCTCAACCCTAACGGTCAATCTTAGAATAGACAAAGAAAGTTTAAAGCATTGTTCCATGTGAATAGCTGTCCTCTCAAACTTGCTGGTACAATAATGGGAACCTACTGTTCCCTTAATAATGGGCACATTCAGACCCCGTTACTGTACCACAGTTCTGTAACTTGTGTACATTCAAATACAGCTGTGAAAGTAGAGTGAATATGTCATTTTCAGAAAATACTTCTAAATAAAAATGAGTGGCAAGTAACCTAATTGCAGCAAGCACTGATAAATAATATAAATAATATAATAGAATTATCATCATAACATACTCTATCCAGCCTCAGTTTTTTTCCTTAGTTCCTTAGTTTCCTTAACCACCTAATGCCAGGTGACATACTAGTACCCGACTTTAAGTGGTTATACTGGGATGATGCCTGCAGCTGCAGGCATCATCTAAGTATTGTTTTTTTAAAGCTGGCAGAATTCTTTCAGAGCAGAGCTCTTTCTTGATAAAGCAATCCTAGTGGCTAAATAGACGCTGGATTGCTTTTACAAGCGGCAGGAGAGGTCCCCCCTTCCTGCCGTCTTCCAACGCTTTCCCGGGCTCACCTGTCCCACTGGGGAACCCGGGATTGCAGCCGATAGTTCCGCAGGCTGACCATAGAGCTGATCAGGGACCAGAATGGCCCAGATCATCTCTATGGTCTAAGAAACTGGAAGTGACGAGTATTTAGTCACTTCCAGTTTTACCGGATGCAAACATACCATTAGTGGTTTGTAAAAAGCATCAGATCATATGGATCTTGTAATGATCCGAAGCTTTTAAGAGCAGAGGAGAGATCTGGGGTCTGATAGACCCCAGATGTCTCAGTAAAGAGGACCTGTCCTTATGATAACAATAAAAGTGATCAAAAATAAATAAAAAATAAAGGTACAGCGTATAAATAAATAAATAACTCGTTCCCCGCGCTCGAACGCAAAGGCGAAAGCATGCATCGGTCCTGTGTATGTAAACAGCAATCGCAACACACATGTGAGGTGTCACCGCAAATATCAGATTGAGAGCAATAATTCTAGCACCAGACCTCCTGTGTTAATCTAACGTGGTAACTTGTAAAAGCTTTTAAAGCATCACCTATGGATAATATAATTATAATGTTATGGGGTTCTAAGTAATATGCTGATTTTTACATGTAGGAGAAGAAGTGTCAGAATAGGCCTGGTGCTCAAGTTGTTAAAATTGAACTCCAGGCACAAGAACTGTCATTTAAATATATTCCTCAATAGCCGCATAGGATATAAATCAAATGCAAACTCAATTACTGTATTACCTTGTAAAAGTAGCAGTGACCTTATCACTGTGCTTTACATGGCCTGTGCAGAGAGCAGAGCTGTGGGAGGGGCCTTTACAGACTCCACCCACTACAGAGGACTACAGGAGGGGGCATGGACAAGACCAGTCACCCTCCACAAGGCGAGAGAGCAGCAGTGAGAGGTCTTTTTTACAGGAAGTCTCACGCTGGATTACTGCACAAATCTGGAAGAAATATACAAAGCCCACCGAGATTCTAGAAGAATACACATGATGAATGGATTTAGACAATATTTGCCAGAACTCAGCTTTAAGAAATCAAGTGTATTCTATGGTAACTTTGGAGTCACATAGACCTCGGAATATAAATAATGAACATTTCAGTCTCAGTTTCTGAAGCTGAGGAGAATACTAAAGTCATGGCATGACAAGGTGTGGTCACATGCTGCTCCCAGTTTTTGTGAATTCCTCCACATGTGTCTGATCGCTGAGGGATTTTTTTTCCACGTAAAAGCTTGCTGTTTTTCTTCTGGTTATATTACCAGTGTACTGTATATGTACACACTGCTCTACAGACTTCCTCTTTTATTGTTTTCATGTACAAATATAGATGTCTATTCTCAGATGTGTGCAAGGCTAGGTTCATATTTGTGCAATGCAGGAACACATGCATAATCGCATGCATTCCTGCAAGGCATAAAAAACATGCATTATTTTTGCAGGCATGTGGTGGTCCTGTTAATTCCTATCAGCACCCCAATGCACCTTGCACCTTGTGCAATATATTAAAAAAAAAGGGCTATGTGCTTCTTTTGTGCAGTTTATACGCATCGAACTGAATATAGGCTGCCCTAAACATGATGCACAAATAGTGCAATAACGCACATGCACTGTTACAACTGCATAGGTGTGAATGGAGCCCAAAAAGGCATCCTCTGAGCTCCAGTCAGTGACTTTTCCTAGGCTCGGATGATGTCATCAGTCTGCTGCAGGCAGGAGGTAGCAATTCCTCAGTCTCCTCTCCTCTAGTGATCTGACTGCAACATGGTAGCTAGTCCATAGGCATGTGCAGGGGGTGCGTCAGGTGTGCCCTAATCACTCTGTGGAGTGCCAATTCCCCCTACTGCCCAGTGCCCCCCCCATGTTGCGTCCCCCCACCACAGTGCTGCCTGCTTCCCTTCTCTCCTCTCCCCCCGGCTGCGGGGGATGAAGAGCGAGGGAAGGGGCTAATCAATATGTCATTTACTGGCCCCTTCCAAGGAGCTGAAGGCCCAAACACCACCACTGACTGTGGCAGTTCCTTGGTGGGTAGGGCTCACGGCTGTACCTACAATGGTCTTAAATAACTACTTCCCTCTGCTAGGTGTGCTGCTGTAGGTGGCAGTGCCTCAATCGCCTCCACGGATGGTACCTCCAATGCAGGCTCTCGACCTCGCTGGCACTGGGGGGGGAGGCGCTCAACCTCGTGGTCCATGGTGAGCCTTGGTGGGTGGGTGCTATCCTCCTCCACCAGGTCTGGAGAGCCTGGGTGTTGTTCTGCAGATGTCTTGGTCACAGTGCAAGTAGCTGGTCTTGCCTAGGGTGCAAAATAGTCTAGCACCGGCCCTGCATGAAGGTAAAAAAAACCTTCAGTGTGCACTTCCCCCCTCAGCTCCCCCATTATACTCACCTGAGCCTGATCTCGATCCAGCGAGGTGCTCAAGAGCAGAAGCTCACCTGGGTCTCTCCCTCCTCATTGGCTGAGACACAGCAGCAGGAGACATTGGCTCCCGCTGCTGTCAATCACAGGCAGTGAGGAAGCAGGGGGGGGGCGAGATGCGCTCTGTGTGTCTTATGGACACACAGAGGCAGCTCAGGAGTGAGCACACTCGAGTGCCCCCAGAGCAGCAGAGGGAGGAGGGGCAGGGGGAGGAGCCAGGAGCGCGCGCAGGGGACCCGAGTAGAGGAAGATCCGGGCTGCTCTGTGCAAGACCACTGCAGAGAGCATGCAAGTAGAACATGTTTGGTATTTGTACAAAATAGAAACAGAGCCTTTAGTATCATTTTAAGGACTTTCTCTGTTTGAGAAATGTGTGAAAATAACATAATCAGGAAGGATTGTGTAACAAACAGATTTCTTCACATTCTATGGCCCTACCACAGCTGTTTTTTAATTGTTTTATATAAATGAACTATAATTGTTTTGGTAATTCCAAAAACTGAACTATAAAATGTTATTTATGATAAACAGGATAATAATAAATGCCAGTGAGGCCGGGGATTGCCCTCCCATAATTCCCTGCACTGGTGTCATTCTTCTAATTAGGATATTTGCAATGCTTTGCATAATTAAGATAGGGAGAGTTACTTCTTGCTGGATATGGAATTTTGTACAAATGTATTTATTTATTATGGGGATTCATACAGCAGCAACAATATACACAGTTCTTTATATATTTTACAGTACTGTGCAAAAGTTTTAGGCAGCTGTGAGAAAAATGCTGTAAATGAAGAATGCTTTCAGAAATAGAAGTGTAGTTTATTTTTATCAATCAACAAAATGGAAAGTAAATGAAGAGAAGAGAAATGCCAATCCAATCAGTATTTGGTGTGACCACCCTTTACCTTCAAACCAGCATCAATTCTTCTAGGTACACTTGCACACAGTTTTTGAAGGAACTCAGCAGGTAGGTTGTTCCAAACATCTTGGAGAACTAACCTCAGATCTTCTGTGAATGTCGGCTGCCTCTAATTCTTCTCTCTCTTCATGTATCCCAGACAGACTCCATGATGTTGAGATCAGGGCTCTGGGGGGGATCATCACTTCCAGGACTCCTTGTTCCTCTTTACTCTGAAGATACTTCTTAATGACATTGGCTGTATGTTTGGGGTTGTTGTCCTGCTGCAGAATAAGTTTGGGGCCAATCACACTCCTCCCTAATGGTATGTCATAATGGATAAGTATCTGCCTGTATTTCTCAGCTTTGAGGATACCATTGATCCTGACCAAATCTACCACTCTATTTACAGAAATGCAGCCCCAAACTTGCCAGGAACCTCCACCATGCTTCACAGTTGCCTGCAGACACTCATTATTGTACCGTTCTCCGGCCCTTCACCAACAAACTACCTCCTGCTATAACCAAATATTTTACATTTTGACTCATCAGTCCAGACTACCTGCTGCCATTTTTCTGCAATGTTTTCCTGCATAGTTGAGTCACTTGTTTCCACGTCAGAGGTATGGCCTTTTGGCCACAATTCTTCCATGAAGACCATTTCTAGCCAAACTTCTCCAGACAGTAGATGGGTGTACCTGGTTCCTACCGGTTTCCACCAGTTCTGTGCTGATGGCACTGCTGAACATCTTTCGATGCACAATGAGTTTTCCATCTGCAGTATTAAGTTTCCTTGGCCGATCACTGCGTCTATGGCCCTTAACATTGCCCGGCTCTTCAAAAAAAAGAGCTTGAACAGCACACCATAAAACCGCATTCTGCTTTGAAATCTTTGCCTGGGAGAGACTTTGCTGATGCTGTATAACTACCTTGTGTCTTGTTGCTGTGCTCAGTCTTGTCATGGTGTATGACCTGTGACATCAAACTGTCTTCCACAACCTCACCTTAGTAGCAGAGTTAGGCTGTTTGTCACCCAGTTTCAAGCCTCCTACACCACTGTTTCTGTTTCAGTTAAAGTGGTTGTAAACCCTTTACAACCACTTTTTACTACAGGTAAGCCTATAATTAGGCTTACCTGTAGCTACACTGGATATCTCCTAAACCTGCATGGTTTAGGAGATATCCCATGTATTTGCATGTGCCGACGTCATCGGCACATGCGCACTTGCTTCAGTTAGTCTGTGCCGTTACCGGTGGCTCCCGCGCACAAGCGCGGGAGTGATGTCATCGCGGCTCCGACCAATCACAGCACCAGACCCGCTATACCCTGAAGTAACCCCCGGGTTCACTGTCGGCAGCCGGAGCGGTGAACGAGGATCGCTGCAGGGGCTTCAATCTCAGGTAAGTAATTCATAATGAGCTAGTATGCTATGCATACTAGCTCATTATGCCTTTGTCTTGCAGGTTTTTGTTTTTCTTTTTGGTTTTTATTTTTAGGGTTTACAACCACTTTAATGACTGTGTTTCAACTTTCATATGAAATTGATGATCATTACCACCTGCTTGGTATAATTGGTTAATCATACACCTGACTCTAATCCAACAAAATCCCTGACTTTGTGCAAAGTGTACAAAGTGTGCAAGTGTAAGAATTGATGTTGCTTTGAAGTCAAAGGGTGGTTGCATCAAATATTGATTTGATTTAGGTTTGTATCTCTGTTCACTCACTTTGCATTTTGTTCGCTGATACAAAAATAAACAATTTAAATCTATATTTTTGAAAGCATTCTTACTTTACATTTACAAAAAATTTTCAAACCTGCCTAAAATTTCTGCATAGCACTGTACATTCACATCAGTTGCTGCCCTTGAGAGCTTGCAATCTAAGATGCCTATCTCACATTCATACATACTAGGGCCAGTTTGGACAGGAGCCACCTAATCTACCAGCATATCTTTGGAGTGTGGGAGGGAACCTTATTCAATAGAACCTCAGTCTTTGGGGTTCACCCCCTGGGTCTCGTTTATTTCTGTAGTGTGAGTGATCAAAAACATGCCTGGGAATGGCTAAGTGTACTGTGTCTGGGACCACCTGGAAGATGTGGACCCAGGCATGGTTCTCTTGTGGTCTGGTGTGATCACTTAAAGCCACCGTGGCTAGCTCAGTAGATGTACTCTATCTAATCAGGTTCAATCCTTATGTTGATTCACAAACCAAGAAACAAGCAGATCTTGTAACAATAATAGCCAACAGTCCATGTTTAAAACAAATTGTTGACGCCTTTCTATACCAAAACTGAAAGTGAATATTTTTTTTCTGGCAATATTAAACGGCTTCTGTTTTGTCAGCACAGTGCTACAAGATGTATACTATAAAAATCAAGATGGGGATGTTTTATGTTTTTATCATCACATGTGGTCAGACAGAATTTCCCTCTTTCCTCTCGATGACTCAGAACGTAGGTTGTATTCCTAGCATCTTCTACCAGGGATCTTCCAATACTTCCTTTCTAGTAAACACTGGAGTACTTCCAGGGCACGGGTATAGCAGAAACTTGAGAGTGAAGGGCATAAGGGCTAAAGGGTCAATCTTCCCAAATCTGTAGTATCAGTTCTCTGTGACGGCTTACAGGATGACTCATTTTCACTGGTTCTCAGGCTTCCCTGAAGACCTCAGTGATGAATTCCCTGAAGCCAATTTTTCAACCTATCCACCTGCACTTATGACAAGGGGCTTTAACTCTCTCTTATCACATTATGAAGTCCATGAAAAATAAAACACCAGTGGGGAAGTCAGCCAAATGAAGGGTGTAAGGCCTAAAGGGTCAGTCACCACAAGACCGAAGTATCATTTTTCAGTGATGGCTTACAGGGTGACTCACTTTCACTGGTTCTAAGGCTTTTTGAAGACCTCAATGATGAGATCCCTAAACCCACCTTTCCAACTGGTCCACCTGCCCTCATGACAAGGGCCTTTAACTCTCTCTATTCACATTGGGAATTCCATTAAGGATAAAACACCAATGGGAAGTCAGCCAAATGAAGGGTATAAGGCCTAAAGGGTCAGTCATCCCAAGACCGGAGTATCAGTTTTCAATGATGGCTTACAGGGTGACTCACTTTCACTGGTTCTCAGGCTTTTTGAAGACCTCAATGATGAGATCCCTGAACCCAATCTTTCAATAGTCCACCTGCACTCATGACAAGGGGCTTTAACTCTTTCTGTTTACATTATAAAGTCCATGAAGCATAAAACACTAATAGGGAATGCAGTCAAATGAAGGGTATAAGGGCTAAAGGGTCAGTCATCCCAAGACTGAAGTATCAGTTTTCAGTGACTGCTTACAGTATGACTCGCTTTCACTTTTCAGGCTTTTTGAAGACCTTTAGTGATGAGAACCCTAAACCCAACCTTTCCAACGGGTCCAACTACAGTCATAACAGGGGCCTTTAACTCTCTCTTTTCACATTATGAATTCCATGAAGAATAAAACACCAATGGGGAAGTCAGCCAACTGCCCCTAACTGAAATGTTATCTTTGGATAGAAGAACTCATAAAAGTTTTTTTTTGTCCATTCAAGTGACAGATTCCCTTCATAGCCCTTTCCTTCTTCCATTAATACTTAACTTTACCACGCTCCCCCACCATTCCATGTGCCAACCAAAGATCTTTGAAATACTCGATACTTCCAGGTGTGGAGGAGCATGTCATTTTCTTCTAATCCAAAGATTCGGTGCTGGGCACTCAAGCACCCAATTACCAGACCTGAGCACTGTCAGCTGTGCGGGATGGATCTTTAGTCCTATGAAGCCCTAACACAGATGGACTCTGAGCTTACTAATTCCTTTTAACTATACCAAGGTAAAATGGGAGCACTGGGAAGAAATCAACGGAAATACCTTTCTGGGTTATCAAGCAAACCTGTCACATTTCCCTGAAAGTGCAAAGTGACCAGTTCACTTTAAACCCCTACTATAACACCACAGTTTACATAAAATGTTCTGTCTTTTTTTTATCCAATGAGCCTAAACCATTACAAAACAAATTAGCACCATAACTACAAACCAATCCAAGATTTTGAGATGCAGCTTATTTTATTTTACTTAAAAATAATACAAAACATATATTAGATAAATAACATATAAAAAATATAAATAGCAGTTATAAAAAAAAAATCACACCAAACAAATGTAACAGACACTTAAAGTACAGCAAATGATATATATATATATATATATATATATATATATATATATATATACATATACATACACATACATACACGGTATATAAATATATATATATTTTCAACTGTTTTTGTTTTGTTTTTCAAAAATTCCCTTTGTTTTTTTTTGATAAAGTACATCTTGCAAACAATAAAACTGTAAACATAAATAAAATTTTTTGTTTTGCACAGGTATAGATCCCAGTGGAACATGAGATTCAATTGTTCTTCCTAGCCCTCTGTAGATCCCTATGTAGATCTGCTGATTCGCTCATGTGTTATTCGCTGTCCAGTTATTCTCTTTTATAGCGTCAGGAAGATCAAGAGTCCATGTATGGAATACTTGTCTCTGTAACAGAACCCTCGCTTCCAGAATTATGGTAACAATGTAATGGTATCAGCTCATTTAGAATGAAACATTACTCATTTATTTCCAATAAGGGGAAGATGTTTAAGCTAAATAAATTCCACACTGCATTGTGCAATGCCCAGAGTTTCAGGCTCGTGAAGTTCCCATACAAGCCCTGGGACGGTTTTTACACTTTTGAATCTTTTCCATGAGAACTTTGTTGTTGGGTTAGAGCTTGTCCAACATCACGCACGCTTGGAGGAACAAACGTCATTATATTCCTAATAAGGACATATTTTTTTAAAAATTGGAAGATCTTTTTTTTTTTCTTTTTTTTTTATAACATTTCAATATTTTTGGGATGTATTTGAGCAGAGACTGAGAACCAGGCTTTCTCGTCCACATGCCTGACCTCACAAATGTGCTTCTGGAAGAATAGTGTAACATTCCCATAGACACACTCCTAAACCTTGTGGACAGCCTTCCCAGAAGAGTTGAAGCTGGTCTAGCTGCAAAGGGTGGGCCAACGCAATATTGAACCCTACGGACGAAGACTGGGATGCCATTAAAGTTCATGTGCGTGTAAAGGCTGGTGTCCCAATACTTTTGGTAATATAGTGTAGTTTACGAGGTACAGGACGGAAAGAGTTAATCAGCACGCATGGGGCTATGTGCTTGGCGGGACTCTTCAACCCTACACATAGTGAAGCTCATCTCTAAATCAGGGAACTGCCTTAATGTTTGATTCTTTACATACTTGCAGTCTACGCCTAGTCCTGGGCAGTGATAAGTGGGCCAACTCAATATTGAACCCTACGGACTAAGACTGGGATGCCATTAAAGTTCATGTGCGTGTAAAGACAGGCGCCCCAATACTTTTTGGTAATATAGTGTATGTGAAGAGATAATCTACCATGGAAATACTGTAAACAACAAATAGTGCACACCCTTTGGGCTTTCCTTGATTGCTCATCACAGTCTATACCAGGGATATGCAATTAGTGGACCTCCAGCTGTTGCAGAACTACAAGTCCCATGAGGCATAGCAAGACTCTGACAGCCACAAGCATGACACCCAGAGGCAGAGGCATGATGGGGCTTGTAGTTTTGCAACAGCTGGAGGTCCACTAATTGCTTATCCCTGGTCTATACAATCTTTTAAGACTGGTAACACTGACTTTTTTAAGATTGCCAATCACAAAATTATTTTTAACCAGTATAGTTACATCTTTTCTTTAATATTGTGAAAGAATGCTACTGAAAGGATATGGTGATGCAAATCCAGATACCTCTGACTCTCTGCCAGGGTTTGCTTGCAGTATGACATCCTAAAATGTCACTTAGTAAGCTCTTGTTGGATGGATCACAAGAGAAGTAAATTGGGAACGGAAGTGCCAAACCATGATATTGAAGCCAAAAGTTTTTTCCAATGATAGATTTTTTGCAAAGCCAAAATGTTTCAGGGGCAGTACCTCTACCCCCTTCATCGGGGTTTAAGATAGCCTTTCTCAACCTCTTTACACCAGAGGAACCCTTAAAATAATTTACAGGTCCCAGGGAACCCCTGCTAAAATAATTTCATCAAGGGTCATTGAGAAAAATGCCTCTTACATTGGTGGTCAATGGGAAGGATTTCCCCTACGGTGGTGATCATGAGAAGAATGCTCTTTAAATTCCTGCTCAATGGGAAGAATGCCCCTTACATTGGTGGCCAGTGGGAAGAATGCTCCTTACATTGGTGGCCAGTGGGAAGAATGCTCCTTACATTGGTCGCCTTTAGGAAATATGCCTCTTACATTGGTGATCAGTGGGAAGAATGCCCTTTACATTGGTGATCAGTGGGAAGAATGCTCCTTACATTGGGAGTCAGTGGGAGGAATGCTCCTTGCATTGGTGGCCAGTGAGAAGAATGCTCCTTACATTGGAGGTCAGTGAGAGAGAAATGCTCTTTACATTAGTGGCCAGTGGGAAAAATGTCCCTTACATTGGTCGTCAGTGGGAAGAATGCCCCTTACATTGGTGGTCAGTGGGAAGAATGTCCCTTACACTGGCGATCAGTGGGAAGAATGCCCCTTACATTGGTGGCCAGTGGTAAGAATACTCTTTACATTGGTGGTCAGTGGGAAGAATGCCCCTTACATTGATGGTCAGTGGGAATAATGTATTTTACATTGGTGGTCTGTGGGAATAATGTATTTTACATTGGTGGTCAGTGGGAATAATGTCCCTTACATTGGTGGTCAGCGGGAAGAATGCATTTACATTGATGGTCAGAGGGAAGAATGCCCATCATATTGGTGGTGAGTGGCAGGGATTCCCCTTACAGTGATGATCAGGGAGAAGAATGCTCCCTATATTGTGGTCAGTGGGAAGAATGCCCTCCCCTTTACATTAATGGTCAGTGGGAAGAATGTCCCCCCCCCATATCATTGGTGGTTAGTGGAAAGAGAACCCTCTTTAAAGTGGTGGTCACAATGCCACCCTTACAGATAGCTAAAAAAAAAAGATAGTTTTTGTCATGCTGTTGGCTCTGTCAAGTGCATTCATGGCTTTGGACACATAACCTTTTGCAGAAATCAACACAATGAAGCTACAACTCGAGGAAACCCTAGCAAGCTCTGGAGGAGCCCTACCATGCTATAGAAGCCTGGTTGAGAGTTGCTGATTTAAAAGAATGAAAAAAATATAGTGCATGTGAACTCAAGAGTCGGTACATACCGTAGTTGGATGTTGTTGGAGTGTTAGGAGTTTGCACAGCATACATCAGAAGTTAGTTCAACCTATACTGACTTTTGAATCCACATACGCTGTATCCTGGTTTTATTCTTTTTGGACCTCATGAAGGGGGCAAAATTACAGTTCCTAAAAATGTGTTAGCTTTGCACGCAATCTACCTTTGGAATAAACTCATATTTAGACTTGACTCCTATGGTGTGGCACTTCAATTCTAACTGTACTTGTCCCTATCATAACCCAAGGTGATCATGGAACGCCTTCAGTGTGCAGAAGCTCACAGTTCAATATTAAGGTTCTTTATATTTACACCTTTGCAATACTTTAGGATGGCAAGAATAATATAAAGCAAGCATATACTGTATAGAACCCTGAGGATTCCAGCACCTCATATTCACTTTCCCCATGGATCATAGGATGACGGTGTCCGCATGAGACGGGCCATGAATAACATAGAGGCGACTCTTGTCAGATATTCAATGGATCCACCCAGGACACCATGGTGCCATCTGGATTTCCAATACCTAACCTTTAGGTAATGTTCCATTACAGCATTTAAAAAGCTGAAATATTAAAACAGTACTGACTGGTTAAAGGTTAACTTGTGATTGGACCTCTTGTGGCTGCAAAAAGCAGCCATCAATCAGAATTCAGTAGAAAGAAAATGAAACATACCCACAAGTCATCAAACCATACTGGCATATTAAAAACATACAACAATGTATTACTTAGACCACAAATGGTTTGCCGATGTGGGAGATCCTGTCCCTTAAAGAGGGACAGGATCAAGATCTGAAGATCATATGAAAACATGCGATCCAGTGTATTTTCTTACAATAAATAAAAATAAATACAAAAAACTATAAAAAAAAGTCACGAATACTCTCAGGAGGCATTACATTGTAACGGAATTGTTTGCTGGGAGGATGACTAGATACATAGGGGCCTCATGGTCCTGAAGGAACTTATATTACTGGTGCCTACAGCAGCCAATGAGATTCCCCTAGTTTGTGTTTTCACTGAGGTATAAGAGAATGAAAGGGGGTATGTAATTGGCTGCTATAGGAGTGGCAAAACGTGTGTATACTATAGTATAACCAACAAGGATTTACATTCAGGCCATGAGGTCCCAGTATAATCTAGATAGCAGCAAATGAATCCAGTTTAAACACTGGGCGTAGTACATACCCTCTGGATGACCGAAGTCCCTATATTTCTCTCCCAGCTCCTGGTCTCATAAGCCTTGGCAGCATCGCTTCTATCACATATAGCGTCTTTGTCAGTATTGTGGTTTTTGGTTTGGGCAGTAAACATTAAAAAAAAAAAAAAAAAAATGGACCCAGAAAAGTGGGTCACCCGATTGCAAAAGGCTCCTTTCTTTTAACCTCTGAAGCGCAGCAGAGCTGTGTATTCCCTTACTGCCCGAAACAAGGCCCGTTCCAGGCTACGAAGGGCTCGGTACATCTTGACACGGTTGCACCAGTCGTTGCCGTCGGCTGGAGGGTCATGTTGTTTCAGGGGTTGTGGAGGGTCAATTCCAAGAGACATCATCTATGGAAGAAAAATAGGTTACGTTAAATTACTGTTACAAGACCCCAGCCTTTTTCATCTAGTACAGTTAACTGGCCAGTTTTGTTGGACTTTAAGTGTAGCAGCAAATGTTCGTTAAAGCCTAACTGAACATAACTTCAGTTTAAATCCACTAAATACATGCCAAGCACATCAAAACCAAAGGAGTTCAAGGTTTGTTTTCTTTAGAAAGCAGCCACAGTCTGAGTAGAAAAGCCTGTCCTCTGCCAGCATGCTTCAAGATGGGCCCTTGCTCTCTCTGAAGAGGCTCGCCATACCTCCTGCGAGTCTCCAATCAGAAGGGAGCATGAGCTTTGCTGACTGCACTGCAGAGCTATAGGTTTTAGTTAGCAGGGGGCATGCCTGATCTGTGCAGAGAGACAGAGATGATTGTGAAGTGGAAAATTTAAAAAGTTTAAGCAGATTTGCAACATCTTTTTTACAGCAAAGGGAATCATTGGTACATCGACCATTATTTGTCCACAGACTGACAACTAACCAATGGTTGTCTGTAGACTGATAAGTAACCATCGGTTGTCTGTAAAACAACAACTAACCATTGGTTTTCTGTAAACCAACAACTAGCCACTGGTTGTCTTTAGACCAACAACTAACCACTGGTTTTCTGGAGACCAGTGTTTCTCAACTCCAGTCCTCGAGGTGTCACAACAGGTCATGTTTTCAGGATTTTCCTCAAATTAAACGGCTGTGGTATTTCTAAGGCAGTGAAATTAATCAAATCACCTGTGCAAAATAATGGAAAGCCTAAAAACATGACCTGTTGGAGAGCCATGAGGACTGGAGTTGAGAAACACTGCTGTAGACCAACAACTAACCACTGGTTGTCTTTAGACCAACAACTGACCATTGGTTGTCTGTAGACCAACAACTAACCATTGAATGTCTGTAGACCAACAACTAACCATTGGGTGTCTTGTAGACCAACAACTGTCCATTTTCTGTTCGCAAACTAAAGACTGACCATTGGTTTTCAGTAGACTGACAATTGACCATTGGCTGTCTGTAAACTGAAAACTGATCATTGACTTTCCGTAGACTGACAACTGACCATTGGTTGTCTACAGACTGAAAGCTGAATATTGGCTGTACATAGACTGACAACTCACCATTGCTTGTCTGAAGACCAACAACTAGCCACTGGTTGTATTTAGACTGTCAACTGACCATTGGCTGTGCGCAGACTGAAAACTGACCATTTGTTATCTGTAGACTGACAAATGATTGTTGGTTGTCTGCAGACAAAAACTGACCATCGGCTGCCCGTAGACTGAAAACTCACCATTGGATGTCTGAAGACTGACAACTGAGAATTGGATGTCTTAAAACTAACTTACTATTGATCTAATAGAACAGCACTTGGTCATATAGATCACAATTAATTAAAGCTATAAACCTTTAAAATAGTTTTGTATCAGAGATTTGTGCAGCAGATGAAGGCATATCAACAATATAAGACTACATTGAGAAGTATGAGCTGCTGACGGGCCCTTGGAACCAGGCTGTGCTCCCGGAGTCAATATAAATGTAAAACCTTTATGTTCAACCATCACTATAAGAATATTATTACAGATGCCATTTGTCATGTGTACATGGAGCTACTAACCTGCTGTTTGATGTGATGGAGAAGGTCTCGAAGGTCAATGCGAAATTTGCTGACCGTCGCTCTTAAATTTGGAGCTTCATCTTCCTCTTGTTTTTTCTCCCATTTCTCCAGATGCTCCAAATATACAGGATATATGTGTAAAGCCTGGCTCAGAACCTGGAGCCGGTCACCTGTCTAAGAAGGGTAAAGGGGTCAGCAACTGAGGAAAACATCAAGTGAAACACTTATGCCCCGTAAACACGGTCGGACATTGATTGGACATTCCGACAACAAAATCCTAGGATTTTTTCCGACGGATGTTGGCTCAAACTTGTCTTGCATACACACGGTCACACAAAGTTGTCGGAAAATCCGATCATTCTGAACGCGGTGACGTAAAACACGTACGTCGGGACTATAAACAGGGCAGTAGCCAATAGCTTTCATCTATTTATTTATTCTGAGCATGCGTGGCACTTTGTGCGTCGGATTTGTGTACACACGATCGGAAATTCCGACAACGGATTTTGTTGTCGGAAAATTTTATAGCCTGCTCTCAAACTTTGTGTGTCGGAAAATCCGATGGAAAATGTGTGATGGAGCCCACACACGGTCGGAATTTCCGACAACAAGGTCCTATCACAATTTTCCGTCGGAAAATCCGACCGTGTGTACGGGGCATAAGAAGGGGGATTATGTATATGTTGTGGAAATGAAAGGATTACCATTTTATTTAAAGATTAAAAATGCAATCTCAGCTTTACTTTTTGTAACGTGAGAAAGATATTAAAAGGGTCCTCATTCAGGAACACCAAAAAAATCTTCTCTATTTCACAAGTACATTGATTATATAGTGTAGATAAAGGGCTACCCATAAATCAAAAGCACATGAGGTGTACTCTATTCCCTCCTACCAATACCCTAGTTGCAGGCACACCGATAAGACCCATTGACCACACCGCATACTTGGCACCAGTAAAAAGAAATCTTTTAGGAAAGTGTCGGAAAAAAAATATTTGGAGAAAGGATGCACCAACAGATTTCTTTTGCATACATTCAATGTCCAGCAGACATGAGAAGAACCTTAGGTTGTGCAGCCTATTGAATTAGGGTGTGCACCCTAAAGCTCAAACACATGTGTGTGTGTGTCTACATATATATATATATATGTGGCGCTGGTAGATTTCTAATCTACCGCTTATATGTAAATTTAGTGGGTCATCTGTGCTGTACATAGTTCAAATTTAATCTATGGCAAAATTAGCCTCTGTTCCAGCATTGGCTGTGTTGCGTGCAGTTCCGCACTGTTGCCTGTAGGTGTCGTTGTCACCATAGGTCAGTGTTGGAAAGCAACAAGCTGAAGTATATTCAGTGCTCTTCTTTCTCAGAGGCAAGTTAGCAGAAGTGGTCCGCTGCTGTGCACTCTGGGAGAGGGTACTTAAGGGCAGACGCCATTTTTATTTCTTTTTCACCTGCTGGCCCTCCTGACCTAAAGGTATGTGACGGGGAGTTCTACCTCGTGGCCCTCCAGGCCGGAGGGTTGCGTTGCTGCAGCCGTGCAAGTGGGCCGAGAAGCCTGTCTGGGGCCTACTACTACGGAGATGGTCCTGTGCTGTCTGTCCTGCGGGAAGAAGCCGGACAATTGAAAAGACCCAGGGGAGGACCCGTCTTGGAGATGACCGAGCGGAACGCTGGTATCTCAGGAGGGGCCTGGTGACTCAATTGGAGGATGCATCTTAATCTAATCTATCGCACAAGTACTGCTGGGTCGGCTTAAAGGTTCTGGTACTGTGTTGCTGTTCATCTAAAACTACTATGTCCTGTGGCAGAGGATCGTACAGTTGAATTGTTCTTCTCAAGTCTGTGGCAGAGACTTTTTGTTCGTGCTACACTCCGGCTGCTAGGTCAGTGAGAGAAACCTATCCGGGTGAGCAAAGATTTAATCTTGGACTGAAAGTATATTCGTCCCCGAGATTTAAAGTCCTCAGTGATATAAAGATAAAGGTATTTGAACCTCCCTGCAACTCTTCTTCTACCTCTTTCTTGCTACTTCTTCAAGTTACTTCCTATTAAAGCATTGAAAAAGTACTAAAGTGACTGGTGCCTACATTGTCAGAGACAAAGCTCAACATGGACTCCAAGTTCTGGTATTGGTGAAACTAAAGGTAAAAAGTTGACGGTAACAGCCCGATTTAACTCAGCAGCTCCTTCGGGGGTTAGTGCTACATATATATATATATATATGACTCCAGCACATTGATCTCCCTGCCGCCACATTGAAAGAAAATTTAAAAGCGTAAACACTTATCTTATAGCATAGCCGGCAAGAGGAAGATTTTTCCAATGTTCCTGCCAGCACTCAGAGTGATAATACTAATGTGCATGGGGTGATTAGGGTGTGCCCGGGCACTTCAGGCACACCCTGTGCGCCCGCCTATGGGACAAACATTGCGGAAACAAGTTGGTGAAGGCTATGTCTTTCCAGAATGATGTTCTGGGCAAATTGTAGACCTTCCCAGTAAAAAGAAAAAACACTAACTCACCTGTAACCTTAGCCAGGAGGAAATGTCGATTGTGACAGAAGGGAACATTTGGTCAGTCTCTGAGAAATCCAAGTGAGATCCTGGCAGATTCCATAACCGCTGAAAAAAAGAAAATAATTGGGAGTTTATAACGGATCACAAAAAAAGTGTCAGCCAAAACATTTTATTTTTCATTCTACAGTAGGTGTGGAACCTCTGTGAGATACGTATTCAGTACTGTTAGAAGAATTTTCTTCCCTTCTGGTATGGTTAGTAAACTTCTGAGTATTGCAATGAGCTTGCCGGCAGGTAAACTGGGGTACTTTCGCTTTATATTATTATGGACAATCCATAAAGGGTACACAAACAGAATTTTTTTTTTTTTTTTTTTAATTAAAGGGTTAGAACCCTACCTTCCTGACTGGTTACCAAGTTAGAGAGTAAGGCTGGGTTCACACCATTGCAAATTGGATGCGGGTTTCGCATGAAAGGAGATTGTGACTGGCTCTCTATGGAGCCGGTTCACAAATCTCCGGGGTGGCTGCGGAGCAGCTTGCACAGGAGTCCTGTTTGTCTTTGTTTCCGGGCTGAATTCAGACAAAGATTCTGCCCTGATTCCTCCCTGAAACGAAGAACACTGCTGCGATCCGTGGCCGTCTGCAGTGTGAACCCAGCCTAAGGGCCCTTTCACACTGGGGCGGGGGGCGGCGTCGGCGGTAAAGCGCCGCTATTGTTAGCGGCGCTTTACCGCCGGTATTCGGCCGCTAGAGGGGCGGTTTAACCCCCCACTAGCGGCCGAGAAAGGGTTAAAAACCACAGCAAAGCGCCTCTGCAGAGGCGCTTTGCCGGCGGTATAGCCGCGCTGTCCCATTGATTTCAATGGGCAGGAGCGGTGAAGGAGCGGTATACACTCCGCTCCTTCACCACTCCAAAGATGCTGCTAGCAGGACTTTTTTTCCCGTCCTGCTAGCGCACCGCTCCAGTGTGAAAGCCCTCGGGCTTTCACACTGGAGACAAAGCAGTGGCACTTTCGGGTCAGTTTGCAGGCGCTATTATTGGCGCAATAGCGCCTGCAAACCACCCCAGTGTGAAAGGGCGCTAAAGGAAAATTTCCCCTCACCTACCACCACTGGTTTTACCAGACAGGAAGGGAAAGATTTACTAAATCTGGAGAGTGCAACATCTGGTGCAGCTCTGCATAGAAACCAATCAGGCTCCAGGTTTTATTGTCAAAGCTTAACTGAACAAGATGAAGTTAGAAGCTGATTGGCTACCATGCACAGCTGCACCAATTTCTGAGTACAGTATTTTAGAAAATCTCCCCCCGTAGTCATAAGAACAGTAAGTGAGGTGAATCTGTCTAATGGAGCCCCAATTAGCAGTATAAAATAAATGGAATTATAAATCCCTTTTTACTCTTCCAAAATGAAAAAAGTTTTGGCCAGATATACATTTTAAACAAAAACCTGACAAATGAGAAAAGGCGATATCAACAGGTAAAGGTTCAAGATTTTTCACAAAAGAGTACTTCATGCGTTCAATATTATTTTAGCTAGTAAATTCACCTTTATCTGCCTGCTACAAAGTTCTCATGAATGTACAGACAGCAAAAAAAAAAAAGCAAAAGCTCTAACTCTTCCACATTCTATCCAAAAAAAGAGGAGTTTTATTTTATATCAGACAAGGAGAAAACTCCAAGCTACAGTTCCAAGAAGGTAGGCTGGTGAATAAATGTGGAAAGTCCAACCCAGGCACAAAAGAGAGAGAGAGAGAGTAGACAGACTGATTTTGCAAACTTGACTAAGGGAAATATGATTGGAAACACTTACATAGGTATGAGACAGAAACCTGCTATCCTTCAGAAGCTTCCTGGAGAGAATTAAGGTCTTGCTGAAGTCATCCACTTGGCTCTTTGATGTTGATGTGCCAGTTACAGGAGCTCCATCTGCTGCCCAGCACCAAACAAGACCACCAAGTAGGGGAAGCCACAATGCACCTGCAAGGAGCATAAAAAGGTTTTACTTACACAATAGAAACTTTGAATTCACCACTGATATTCAATAAAACATTTAAGGTTCTTTGGCATACTTTAAGCAGGTCCCCTACATCTTTAGCTCTCAGACTATTTTAGAAGCGCTTGCACTTTGGCGTTCGTCTCTCGTGTTTTCCCAAGCTTTTCCCCTCCAACTGCTCTCTCTATAAAGTAGCTGTCTCATCTCACTCAAAGCCGATTTTGCAAGTCACTTTCTGGGTAGTTTTAAATTGGAAACCTCTGAATTTCCTTCCTCGTGAGAGAAAAAAACACAAACCGGGTGACACAATGAAGTAATCCAGACACTAGCTAACTGAACAACAACAAACTGACCACAGACACAATTATCAGAACTCACACGAGTCTACTGACGAAAAGTAACGTGATGGTGAGACCAATCTAGTTATTATTTGCTCATTCATATCCCTAGTTTCTACTACAGTAAGCTCTGTATAGCTATGCCTCCTTATCTTTATCTTGGTTTAATTGTCCTTTAGCCTCATGCAAAAAAGCTACAGCTTTTTATTACTCAAATTTCATAAACGTAATGCAAAAAAAATTGATTGTGCCCAATTTTTAGGTGCCCAAGTGTTAGTGTGTGATTGTTCTGAATCCCACAAGTCCCTGTACCATTGTTCTGACAATTTAAGTGAGATACTGTTCTAAGGGGTAGAAAAACTAAAACTGAAGCACTCAGAATCTGATGCAGCCATGCATGATAGTCAATCAGCTTGTTCAATTAAGCTTTGGCAATAAAACCTGGAAGCTGATTGTTTTCTATGCAGATCTGCACCAGATTTTGCACTCCCCAGTTTTAGTACATCAACCCCACAATGTCATTGTTCTGGACCCCAGTGTGTTTTAAGGATCCTTGTATCAGTAGGTGCTGGTCCCCTAATTATTATTAAGCCATTATTCTTAGCTGACATTATGTCTTTGTTCTGGATCTCAGATAATAAGCTTATTATTATTCTGATAGTGTCAGTTTGTTCCACAGATATGGAACCCAAGCGCGGATGCACCCTTATCTCCAAGTGATAGTTTGTCATTGTTCTAAAACCTATGTGTCAGTTTTCCATTGTTCTGGAACCCATGTGTGAGCCTGTTATTGCTCTGGAACCCAAGTGTTAGATTGCTCCAGAACTTCAAGCATCAATGTGCCATTGTTCTAGAACCCCAGGTATTAAGGTGCCACCCTTCTGGTACTCCCATTACAGGCAGTTAAATATTGAGTTGTTGTCACACCAGCTATTCAGTATAACCTCTTCCCAATTTTTGATTAAAAATTGCCTTAAAATGTGTTTAATGCCTGCCCAATGTGGTACTATTGCCCCCCCCCCCCCCCGTGAGTTTAGAGGGAGTAATTAGCAAATATATATATATATATATATATATATATATATATATATATATATATATTAAAGGACGATCCTATGGGTAAACAGTCAATTTTCCTAAACACGTATAGCTGTCTGTGATCTCCACAGAATAGTCATTATATCAGGGTTTCTCAACCAGGGTTCCGTGGAACCCTTGGGTTCCTCCAGAGGTTGCTAGGAATTCTTTGAGAAATGAGTAATTTCTGCCTCTCAGATAAGTTCCCCCTGTCACCATTGATCTCTTTAGCTATCTGTAAGGGGGTAATTCTTCCCAATGACCACAAGTGTAAGGAGCATTTTCCCTACTGACCATCACACTAATGTATCAGGAGTTGTAGATATAGTAAATTTTTAGTAGGGGTTCCCTGAGCCCGGAAATTTTTTTTAAGGGTTCCTCTGTGTCGAAAAGGTTGAGAAAATTGCCTTAGATAGTATCTTCCTACCTGGTATGAGCTTGTTCATCTTGGCTGAGGGTGTGAGCTATGTCAAGTGCTGCTCCTCTGCTCTCTGTCTACTGCTAGCACCATCCCTGGGATTTTATATTTGAACCCCTCAAAGCTTTCAATTTCCAAATGAAACTCCTTCCTGAGGCAGAAGGGATTTCCCTCTACATTTGCTACTCTTTTGTCTTGGGGTTTCCTAAACTTCCTATTTGCTCACTATGAGACAGTCGAGAATTAAAGAAACTCGAATTTAAGGAGAAGTTACATTTTTGTTTGTATTACAAGTTTGTATATTTACAAACTGTCAATGAGGAAACCATTAAAGAATGCTGTTTCAGTGCAGAAACCATCTAGACATTGGTTATTCATGTTTAAGAGTTTTTAAAGGCACACTCCAGCTGAATATTACAATTTCAACATTTTAATCCCATTTATTTGTTTTTAAGTAATCCACTGATGATAACTCCTGAACAACGTGTTCCAGTTTTCTACTGAATCTAGCATATATCGTAGCATTGTAAATTAAGATCTAATTTAAAGTTTAAGTAGAGCCTATAACAGGCTTTGGAAAACTGAGCAACATCTTCTGATGGTGCTTATTTAGAGGGTGTCAGGTTTGTGTTGGACCTAATTCAACACTCATACAGTATATATTAGAGCCGTACCAAAAGTACTGTAAAAATTGGCATAACGTTTTTATTACCTTACATAGGCTGTTCAAATTTCACATGTTGGTAAAGTAAGGATTCCTCTATAGCAACTCTTTGTCTTCTTTTTTCATTGCAGGTAAATAATGGATTCCAAGCAGAAGCAATGTGCCATCATTGAGTTCTTGACGAAAGACGGGTGCAGGCTGTCCGATATTCACAGAAGGCAACAGAATGTTTATGGGGATGACACCATTGACAAGAGCAATGTCTTTTTATTGGATATATTTGTCAATGGTGTCATCTCTGTAAACATTATCTAGCCTTCTGTGGATGTCAGACAACCTGCACCTCTCCTTCATCAAGATTTCAGTGATGGCACATTGCTTCTGCTTGGAATCCATTATTTACTTGCAATGACAAAAAAGAAGTAGAGATACTGTACAGGAAGAGTTACTCTACCAACATGTGAAATTTGAATGATCCATGTAGGTTAACTCCTTCCCGCCATGCATTAGCCAAAAGGAGGCTTCAGCACGGGCTTACTTTGCTGGGAGGGCATCCATTAACGTTCTTTCCATTCCTGTGCTGCCAGCGCGCCACCTGCGGTGCACGTGCAGCACACTCTGTGAATGCGGAGTCCTTCGGACTCAGCTGATCACAGATTGGGGTAAAGGCCCAATCACAGCAGCCCTTTACCGTGTGATCAGCCTGTGCCCAGTGATAGTTGATCATGATGTAAACACATGGCAACATGAGGAGGGGAGAAGAGAGCTGAAAACCAGCTTGAGTTAAAGGGACATCTACACTGATAATCAAGGCACTAACAGTGCTCTGATTATCAGTGCAGTCCCAACAGTGCCAACAGTGCTACTTATCAGTGCCCACCAGTGCTGCCAATTAGTGGCCATTAGTGCTGCCAATCAGTGCCCATCAGTGCCTCCTCATCATTGTCACCTATCATTGCTGCCTATCAGTGCCCATCAGTGCCACCTACCAGTGTCTATAAATGCCCATCGGTGCCACCTATCAGTGTCAATCAGTGCCGGCTATCAGTGCCCTTCAGTGCCTCCTCATCATTGTCACCTATCATTGCTGCCTATCAGTGCCCATCAGTGCCACCTACCAGTGCCTATAAATGCCCATCAGTGCCACCTATCAGTGTCAATCAGTGCCGGCTATCAGTGCCCTTCAGTGCCACCTATCAGTGCCCATCAGTGCCACCTTCCAGTGCCTATTAGTGTCCATCAGTGCCACCTATCAGTGCCCATCAGTGCCACCTATCAGTGCAGCCTCATCAGAGCTGCCTCATCAGTGACCATCAGTGCCGCCTCATCAGCGCAGTGAAGAAGAAAAATTTGCAACATTTTATAACAAACTACGAAAAATGTTTTGTTTTGTTTTTTTTAATTTTTGGTTTGTTTAGCAAAAAATAAATAAACCCAGAGGTGACTACATACCACTAAAAGAAAGCTTTATTTGTGTGAAAAAAAAATTATAAAAAATTGATATGGGTACAGTGCTGCATGACCGCGCAATTGTCATTTAAAGTGTGACAGCGCTTAAAGCCGAAAATTGAAGGGTATACATATTATGGCGCAAAGATGACAAGATGGCCCATCGTATGGCCCATCTCAATAGGAGCACCAGATTGGTAATTTTTGGGGGATCTCATGCTTCTTGAATTCACAGCCTGCCAGTTTGGTGACTTTGATTTCTCTCATGACTTTCATTTAGGCTTCTCCACTCACCAAATCTCTTTTAGTGTCCTCATTTTTTGAAGAGTCCAAATTTTTAATGCCTGTAAAATGCAGGCAGTTTACCCTTAGGTTCCACAATTTACACTCCACCATTTTTAAAGTGTAGCTTAAACCAGAAACAAAAATGTAGTATATTATATGTGGTTGCTGTATCTTACATTTTTTTTCCTCTTTCCCATGGCTCCCCTTTCAATGGAGGATACATTTCACATTGGAAACACATACATCTACCCCCCCCCCCCAGCTGTGACCTACAAACATGCACACTGAGGGATATAGATGTATATACTTTCACTATTTATGCCTTGCTTATCCCCTATTTGTTCCCCGGTGGGTCTCGGTTGGCTCCACTCCTTCAGCTCCCGGGCTAGACATGCTACGCCGCCACCATCTGGGACACTAGTCTTTGGCTTGGTTGACCTATACATGTTATACTCATCTGTTCCTGAAGAAGCGAGCAGAAGCTTGCGAAACGCGTTGAGTCCATAGGATGCTTGTTACCATCATGTATCAATTATTATGAAGTACCTTTTTAAGCAATTACTTATTATGCATATGATGACTGTTATAACTTTCAATAAACTTTGATTCTATGTTTATTTTATATACCTCTACTGGCCTCATGTGTTCACTTCACTCAAAGTCCGAGGGCGAAATTCTGTATTTTTGTTGTATATTATAGGGATGGAGGTGTCTCGCTGGCAGCACCAGACCAATTTTAATTGATTAATCCTTTGGTTGTTGTATCTTTTTTCTTTTTTTTTAACTTTTTTTCTCCTTTATTTTCACCTGATAATAATGTGAACAACACCCTTCCTGACAGCGATTGAAGAATCAGCTCAAGACCTGAGGATCAAAGACACCACATACCAGAAATGCACAAAATATTTACGAACACAGGAGATAGGATTTTTGATTTTTAAGATGCCAACAAATTAATATACCATTTAATTCATAAAATCACAAAATGTTATTATGCATATTCAAAGGTTCAAAACAGTCATAATCTAAAAACCATCATGGGAAATTCATGTGGTCATAGTATGTGTACAGTGTTTTCTGTTCAACATGTTTCACCATTCAATGGCTTCCTCAGGAGACTTGTGCACTATACAACGTAATTCCCGGATACTGAACAAAGGTTCATTGAAGATCAATATATAAGCGAATGTTGGAACCAATGGAATTGCAGCTAGAAATATCAGTGTGTCATAGGGGGAATAAAACCCACTATGGGAGCCGTTTCAAATAAACAGCAAAAAGAAACTCCCAGGGGTAATTAGAACTTGGATGCATATGCAGGCTTGCCATAATGATGGGAATAGGCCAGTTGGTCAGATTTTAAGTGGACAATCAGTGCAAGCATGCATCACTATGATAATTTAAAAGGATCACCATTAAAAGGCAAGCAACAGTAGAGAATCCCAATGGATAATTTAAACTGAAGGATTTAACCAGTTTGCACGAACCAGAACAGACAACTCGGTTAACCAGGTATTAAATAGATAGTGAGTTCAGGCGTGTATCATTGTAGTAATCCGAGCAGGCAAACAACTACTGGCTTCCAGGCTCCCAACATGGCGGCCATCTAATTCTATTGGTTCCAACGTTCGCTGGTGTAATGATCTTCAACAAACTTTTTTTAAGCACCCGGGCAGAGGCGGCTCTCTAATTAGGCAAAATAGGCGGCCGCCTAAGGCCTCGCAACTCATAGGGGCCCCGCGGGCTCCTAATTTGCCTAATTGAAGAGTCGGCTCTGTAGCAGAGCTCCCTGCTCTATCGCACTGGCTGCAATGTTTCTTCTCATGCCCTGTCCTTGGCCAGCTCCTTGGGGTTCTTCTCTCCTGCTTAATGCAGCGCCGCCCAGCTCAGTGTCCTCCCCAGCCAGAGTCTCGCCCCCCCAAGTCGGCTGCATCCATTCCTTTCTGCAGTGCTCTGGAGATGCTCTGCACACTTCCCCCGCGCTAAGGAAATTTAAGCACACATGTGCAACAGCCCTATGAGAGCCGGAGGACACTGCAGGCTTGTCTGCCAGCTCCCACCTTCTCCCCCGTCATACACAGATCTCTCTCGCCTTGGAGATAAGCTGATCGCCCTGTCTGTGGATGAGTGCCCTGCAGCTTGGATATGGTAAGTGACCACATATCCCCTCACATGACCCCATACCCCACCCCTCCTCCCCTGGGGCCCCCATCATCTCCCCTGGGGACAGGGCCCCCCATCATCTCCCCTGGGGTTAGGGGCCCCCCCATCATCTCCCCTGGGGACAGGGGGCCCCCATCATCTGCCCTGGGCACAGGGACCCCATCTTCCTTGAGGACAGGGCCCCCATCATCATCTCCCCTGGGGATAGGGCCCCCATCATCTCCCCTGGGGATAGGGCCCCCATCATCTCCCCTAGGGATGGGGACCTCATCTCCCTTGGGGACAGGGCCCCCATCATCTCCCTTGGGGACAGGGCCCCCATTATCTCCCCTGGGGGCAGGGGCCCCATCATCTCACCTGGGGACAGGGCCCCCATCTCCCTTGAGGACAGTGCCCCCATCATCTCTCTCCTGGCTACAGGGACCCCTTCTTCCCTGGGACAGGGCCCCCACCATCTTCCCTGGGGATGGGGACCTCATCTTTCCTGGAGAAGGGACGCCTTCTCATATGGGGACAGGGACCCCCTTCTCACTTGTTGACAAGGTCCCCATTATCTCCCCTGGGCACAGGGCCCCTAACATCTCCCCTGGCAACGCCAACAGGGACCCCTTTTTCTCTGGGTACACGGCCCCTACCATCTTCCCTGTGGATGGGAAAACCATCTCTCCTGGGGACAGGAAGCCCCTTTTCACTTGAAGACAGGGCCCCCTTCATCTCCCCTGGCAACAGGGACCCCTTCATCTCCCCTGGGGACAGGGCCCCCATCATCTCCCCTGGGGACAGGGACCCCTTCTCTGGAGGCAGGGCCCCCACCATCTTCCCTGGGTATGGGAAACCCCACCTCCCCTGCGGACAGGGACCCCTTCTTACTTGGGGACAGGGCCCCCATCATCTCCCCTGTGAACAGGGACCCCTTATTCTCTGGAGGCAGGGCCCCACCATCTTCCCTGGGAATGGGGAACCCCATCTCCCCTGTGGACAGGGACCCCTTCTCACTTGGGGACAAGGCCCCCATCATCTCCCCTGGCAACTGGGACCCCTTCTTCTCTGGGGACAGGGCCCCACCATCTTCCTTGGGAATGGGGAACCTTATCTCCCCTGCGGTCAGGGACCCCTTCTCACTTAGGGACAGGGCCCCCATCATCTTTCCTGGGGATGGGACCCCCTTCTCACTTGAGGACAGGGGCCCCTTCTCACTTGGGGACAGGGCCCCCATCATCTCCCCTGGGAACAGGGCCCCCATCATCTCCCCTGGGAACAGGGCCCCCATCATCTCCCCTAGAGACAGGCCCCCCATCATCTCCCCTTGGGACAGGGCCCCCATCATCTCCCCTGGGGACAGGGCCCCCATCATCTCCCCTGGGGACAGGGCCCCCATCATCTCCCTCGGGGACAGGGCCCCCATCATCTCCCCTGGGGACAGGCCCCCATCATTTCACCTGGGGACAGGGCCCCCATTATTTCCCCTGGGGATGGGGACCTTATCTCCCTTGGAGACAGGGTCCCCGTCATTTCCCTTGGGGACAGGGCCCCCGTCATTTCCCTTGGGGACAGGGCCACCATCATCTCCCCTGGGGGCAGGGGCCCCATCATCTCACCTGGACAGGGCCCCCATCTCCCTTGAGGACAGTGCCCCATCATCTCTCCTGGCTACAGGGACCCCTTCTTCCCTGGGGACAGGGCCCCCACCATCTTCCCTGGGGATAGGGACCTCATCTTTCCTGGGGAAGGGACACCTTCTCATGTGGGGACAGCAACCCCCTTCTCACTCGGAAACAAGGCCCCCATCATCCTCCCTGGGGACAGGGCCCCTATCATCTCCCCTGGCAACACCAACAGGGACCCCTTCTTCTCTGGGGACAGGGCCCCTACCATCTTCCTTGTGGATGGGAACCCCATCTCCCCTGGGGACAGGGACCCCTTCTCACTTGAAGACAGGGACCCCTTCTCACTTGAAGACAGGGACCCCTTCTCACTAACCTGGGGACAGGGACCCCATCTCACCTGGAGACACGGACCCCATCTCACCTGGAGACAGGGACCCCATTTCTGTGCACTGAGAAAGAGTGTCATGACACCAGCACTGAGATAGAGAACACTGACACCAGCACTGAAAGCATGCCAGCACTGACACCAGCGTTTAGATAGAGGTCACTGACACCAGCACTGAGATAGATGACACTGACACCAGCTCCAAGACACACTGCACTGAGATAGAGTGCCCCAACACCAGCACTGAGAGCACACGGATGCCAGTGCTGAGAAGGTACACTGACGCCAGCACTGAGATAGAGGAAACTGACACCAGCACTTTAAGGTTCTTAATATATGCAGTTTATACAGTTAATTTGTATCACTTAATTTTTTTTTCTATTACGGGTGTGAGTGGGGCCTCATGTCTAAGTTTTGCCTAAGGCCTCACAAAGTCTAGAGCCGCCTCTGCACCCGGGAATTACTTTGTACAGTACTTCACAAGTCTCCTGAGGAAGCCGTTGCATAGTGAAACATGTTGAGCTGAAAATACTGTACACATACTGTGACCTCTTGAATTTCCCATGATGGTTTTTAAGATTATGACTGTTTTTAACTTTTGAATATGCATAATACAATTTTGTGATTTTATGTATGAAAGGTTGGTATAATAATTTGTTGACACATTACAAATTCCATCTTCTGTCTTCGTAAATGCTTACTGACAGTGGCTGGCTACACTCACTCCTCTGCTGTATCTCTGCAGGGAGCCATGGTTGTCAGCCAGGCTGGACTTCAAGCATGTCTGCTTTTGTTCTTCTCCATTGAAAGGTGATGGGATTATTAGTTTGCAGAAGGAAGGTAACAGTGCTTTATGTTTTTGAGTTTAGATACATTTTTATAGTGGATTTCTTTTCCTGTTGAGTCAACATTTAAAAATTGTATAAATTGTCCAGCATTCAATAATTACTGGTATCAATTGTCCAGCAGTCCAATATCCAAATAATAATAGTGTTGTTATATCTTGGAGTAATCTATTTATTTATGTACTTTATTATTCACCTTTGAAATATAGGTACACCTCATTGCACTCTAGTGGCTGTTGCTGTATATGCACGTGTCTCCACATTCACTCACTGCCCTCCCTGTATCAGTGGCTGGCACGGTTCCTGTAGCCGTGAAAATGGAAAATAATAATATGGTTTATGATATCTATGAATGCACACTATATATATTATGTAAAAGATTCTTATTGTGTATTTTCTATTTATCCAGAATATGTACTTAAGCTCCTGAGGAAGCCCACTGTCGCGAAACATGTTGAGCTAAGCTTCAATCAGCTACATAAACCCACACCAATCCCGTGTGGATGTTGGCAGCCTTATACTCTTGGCTTATTCGTTATACCCTTATAGGATTGGTTGTGGCTCTCATATTATGATAGTAGCTGATTTTGGACATCAGGTTTTATTTAAGAGATTTTAGATGTTTTTCTACATTGTAGAATATATGAAATGAAATGTTGGTATTTTTTTATTTATTTTTTTTGTATTTTTGTGCCTTAAAAGTCCATTATTCTCCACTTTACCATGTGCAATATCTAAATAAGCCCCTGTACATACACACACACACACAAACACTACTACAAATGAGACAAACTGAACGTTTTCATTTTGGCAAAAATAATAAAAACATTGTAACATTTAAGCCAAATTTTGCCATTTCAGCAAAATTCTCAGGAGTCATGGAAGGTAAAATTAAGGTTGTTTTTTTTTGTTTTTCCAAGAGTAGGGAAAACTCTTTAAACTTTTTATTTTACATTTTTAAAGAAATTCTATAAGTCAAAATTATGGGTGGATATGGTGTATATGGGATAACAAAAGGGACACCACATCCGATAGGGTTATGGAGATACCGAATAAACAAAATAAACTTTAACGGTGCCCCAAAGAGTAATACACAGTACAACTATGATTAAAATCATCTGGGAAGATTACTCCTCAAATCACACTTTATTCATATAAACATTAATAACTAGACTAACTCCTGTTGGAATACGTTATCTATTCCAAGTATGGCTTTGATTTCCTGACATGTTTCGCAGAAGTCTCTGCCTGCTTCCTCAGGAGGATAATAGCCACTACTAGTGAGAAAAAAAAACAAAAAAACATATACAGCGCCTTGAAAAAAGTATTCATACTCCTTGAAATTTTCCACATTTTGTCATATTACAACCAAAAATGTAAATGTATTTTATTGGAATTTTATGTGATAGACCAACACAAAGTGGCACATAATTGTGAAAGGCAAGGAAAATGATTTTCAACATTTTATACAAATAAAAATCTGAAAAGTGTGGCGTACATTTGTATTCAGCCCCTTTTACTCTGATGCCCACTAAGTGGAACCAATTGCCTTCAGAAGTCACCTAATTAGTAAATAGAGTCCACCTGTGTGTAATTTAATTTCAGTATAAATACAGCTGTTCTGTGAAGCCCTCAGAGGTTTGTTGGAGAACTTTAGTGAACAAACAGCTTCATGAAGGCCAAGGAACACACCAGGCAGGTCAGGGCTAAAGTTGTGGAAAAGATTAAAGCAGGGTTAGGTTATAAAAAAATCTCCCAAGCTTTAACCACTTCCCGCCCGGCCTATAGTAGATTGACGGCCGGGCGGTGATTCAGTTATCCTGACTGGGCGTCATATGACATCCTTCAGGATAACATGCCTCCGCGCGCCCCTGGGGTGTCACTCTGACACACCGCTCCACCAATCTTGGTAAAGAGCCTCCGGCGGAGGCTCTTTACCACGTGATCAGCTGTGTCCAATCACGGCTGATCACGATGTCAATAGGAAGAGCCCTTGATCGGCTTTTCCTCACTCGCGTCTGACAGACGCGAGTAAAGGAGAGCCGATCAGCGGCTCTCCTGACAGGGGGGGTCTGCGCTGATTGTTTATCAGCCCCCCCTCAGATGCCCGCACTAGATCACCAGGGAAGCCCCCAGGACCACCAGTGAAGCGGGCAACACGTGGATGGCCAGGAATGTACCCTATGGCCATCCACATGTGCCCAATGTGCCCAGTCTGTGCCCAAACTGTGCCAATCAGTGCCCACAAATGGGCACTGACTGGCACCATTATAAAGCAGTGATACCCAGCAATGCCACCCATCAATGTTATCAGTGCCACCAATCAGTGTCAACAGTGCCACCCATCAGTGTCCATCTGTGCCACCTATCAGTGCCCATCCATGCCCATCAGTGCCCACCTATCAGTGCCCATCAGTGCCCATCCGTGCCACCTATCAGTCCCATCCATAAGTAGTCATCAGTGCCACCCATAAGAATCCATTAGTGCCGCCTATGAGTGCCCATCAGTGCCACCTATTAATGTCCATCAGTGCCACCTATCAGTGCCTATCATCAGTGCCCATCAGTGCCACCTCATTGGTGCCACCTCATCGGTGCCCATCAGTGCTGCCTTATCAGTGCCCGTCATTGAAGAAGAAAATGTACTTATTTACAAAAAATTTTAACAGAAACAAAGAAAAACTTTTTTTTTTTTCAAAATTTTCGGGCTCTTATTTGTTGCGCAAAAAATAAAAAACGCAGAGGTGATCAAATACCACCTAAAGAAAGCTCTATTTGTGTGAACAAAATGATAAAAAATGTGTTTGGGTACAGTGTTGTATGACCGCGCAATTGTCATTCAAATTGCGAAAGTGCTGAAAGCTGAAAATTGGCTTGGGCAGGAAGGTGTCTAAGTGCCCTGTATTGAGGTGATTAAACATCTCACGGAGCACTGTTCAATCCATCATCCAAAAATGGAAAGAGTGTGGCACAACTGCAAACCTACCAAGACATGGCCGTCCACCTAAACTGACAGGCCGGGCAAGGAGAACATTCATCAGAGAAGCAGCCAAGAGGTCCATGGTAACTCTGGAGGAGCTGCAGAGATCCACAGCTCAGGTGGGAGAATCTGTCCACAGGACAACTATTAGTCGTGCTCTCCACAAATCTGGTCTTTATGGAAGAGTGACAAGAAGAAAGACATTGGGGAAAGAAAGACATAAGAATTCCCTTTTGCAGTTTGTGAGAAGCCATGTGGGGGATACAGCAAACATGTGGAAGAAGGTGCTCTGGTCAGATGAGACCAAAATTGAACTTTTTGGCCTGAAAGCAAAACGCTATGTGTGGTGGAAAAGTAACACTGCACATCACCCTGAACACGCCATCCCCACTGTGAAACATGGTGGTGGCAGCATCGTGTTGTGGGGATGTTTTTCTTCAGCAGGGACAGGGAAGCTGGTCAGAGTTGATGGGAAGATGGATGGAGCCAAATACAGGGCAATCTTAGAAGAAAACCTGTTAGAGTCTGCAAAAGACTTGAGACTGGGGCGGAGGTTCAACTTCCAGCAGGACAACGACCCGAAACATACAGCCAGAGCTACAATGGAATGGTTTATATCAAAGAATATTCATGTGTTAGAATGGCCCAGTCAAAATCCAGACCTAAATCCAATTGAGAATCTGTGGCAAGACTTGAAAATTGCTGTTCACAGACGCTCTCCATCCAATCTGACAGAGCTTGAGCTATTTTGCAAAGAAGAATGAGCAAAAATGTCCCTCTCTAGATGTGCAAAGCTGGTAGAGACATCCCTAAAAAGACTTGTAGTTGTAATTGCAGTGAAAGGCGGTTCTACAAAGTATTGACTCGGGGGCGCTATACAAATGCACACCACACTTTTTCACATTTTATTGGGAAAAAAAATTGAAAACCATTTATGATTTTCCTTTAACTTCACAATTATGTGCCACTTTGTGTTGGTCTATCACATAAAATCCCAATAAAATACATTTACGTTTTTGGCTGTAACATGACAAAATGTGTAAAATTTCAAGGGGCATGAATATTTTTTCAAGGCACTGAACATTGCAGGATAGGGGTCGGGACTCGGGAGTAGTAGAAGGAGCAAATCAAATTAGATATAATGAGATTTCTATCCAGACACCAATCAAGTTCACGTTTTTGTTTCCTTTTTGTTCTGTAGATGTGCAGCCACACAAAACAATCCTCATTAGTGCCGGTTCACACTAGAGCAACTTGGGATCCGACTTGTCAGACCTCAAGACACCCCAAGTCACGGGACATAATAAATTCCATTGAAGTGAATGAGAGCTGTCTTAATGTACACTACTGAAGTCGCTTCGACTTCAGTAAAGGTTCCTGTACTGCTTCTAGCTGACTTGTACCCATAGATTTCAAAAGAAGTTGCCTCCAAGTCGGATCCTTATCTTAATTGATGTGATTTGGATCTGACATTACAGGAAGATTACCCAGGAATTCCCTGAAGTTCCTTCAAAGTTGCCTTGAAGTTGCCTCAAAGTTGCCAGGCAAAGTCGTGCCAACTTTCAGGTCGCTGTAGTGTGAACCGGCACTTTAAACACAAATGAGGATGAGCAATTAGATCAATATGTACAATTTTTTTTTTTGCTTTATTTGTATTATAGGGTGTAACGATATGGTGGCCTAGTCCAAGTCCGGAGAGGATTTGGTTTTTAAAAAAATGTAATATTTTATAAGTTAAATAAAAAATGTAATTTTAAAAGTTATAAAAATGTAATTCTGCTTTCTGAATTCTAATAAAAATTCTAATTCTAATAAAAAAAAAAATTAGACATCTTGAATCAATGTTTTTGGTTTTTGCTGAAGTCATGTCAGTCAGCTGGTGCCTAACACCGTTATTGTAATAAATACTAATATGATACTATAAAGTCATTAGTCAGAGGGAGACCCATACCCTTCAAAGAAACCTGACACAGCAACATCCCAAAGTGCGTAGGAGACCTCAAATTTACCGCCATCGTCACTTCATCTTCAAACTGTGACAAAAAGTTTACTGAGAACTTCACTGAGAATTGCTGAAAGAAGCCTCCCACTCCCAGTCATTCAAGTTCTTCGCTTTACTTTTTTCATGTTCCCCATTTATGTTCCGTCAACAAAGTAATATGGTTTCACAGCTAACAAAGTGCTAAACAGAAAATATGATTTAAAAAAAAAAAAAGACACATTTTTAGTGTGACTGCTAAATTATGCTTTTCTTTTACTTGAATTCTTTAATGGGTAATGGACTTAAAATGATTCACTTCAACACTCGTAAATAATTTGACGCTGGCTTTTTTTCCTGAAATTTTTAGGGTAAAAATTTGACTTAAACGTCTCTTGTCCCTCTGTAATTTTGAAACTTCGTTTGAAGCAATTGACACAAAATGATTAACCACTTCCCGACCGCCGCACGACTATGTACGTCCTAAGTTTGAACGGGGATATCGTTGTTATGGCAGCAGCTAGCTGCCATAACCCCGGTATCCACGTTTTCGTGCGGCGGCCGGCTTTCAGATAAAAGTGGTCCCTGCGGCGGATTCGCCGCGAGATCACTTTTATCGGTGGCGGGAGAGGGCCCCCCCCTCCCGCCGCGATCCGGTGCCCTCCGCCGCTTACCGGAGCCGTCGGTAGCGGCGGAGGCGATCGCGTCCTGTGCCGTGGTGTGTCTGGAGACGAGTGAGGCCAAGATCACTCGTTTCCATGACACTGCTGGGCAGAAGCGTCGTCAAAATGTCACTTCCGTCCACGCCTCTTAAAGGCATATTTTTTCAAATGTCACTTTTCTAAATGACTTTTTTTTTTTTATTATTGCATTTTAGTGTAAATATGAGATCTGAGGTCTTTTTGACCCCAGATCTCATATTTAAGAGGTCCTGCCATGCTTTTTTCTATTACAAGGGATGTTTACATTCCTTGTAATAGGAATAAAAGTGACACAATTTTTTTTTTTTTTTTTAAACAGTGTAAAAATAAATAAAATATTGTAAAATAAATAATAAAAAAAAAAAAAAAATTTTTAAAACCCCCCCTGTCCCGACGAGCTCGCGCGCAGAAGCGAACGCATACGCGAGTAGCGCCCGCATATGAAAATGGTGGTTAAACCACACATGTGAGGCATCGCCGCGACCGGTAGAGCGAGAGCAATAATTCTAGCCCTAGACCTCCTCTGTAGCGCAAAATATGCAACCTGTAGAATTTTTTAAACGTCGCCTATGGAGATTTTTGAGGGTAAAAGTTTGACGCCATTCCACGAGCGGGCGCAATTTTCAAGCATGACATGTTGGGTATCAATTTACTTGGCGTAACATTATATTTCACAATATAAAAAAAAATTGGGATAACTTTACTGTTGTTTTATTTTTTTATTCAAAAAAGTGATTTTTTTCCAAAAAAAGTGCGCTTATAAGACCGCTGCGCAAATACGGTGCAAAAAAAAGTCATGCAATGACCGCCATTGTATTCTCTAGGGTGTTAGAAGAAAAACCATATATAATGTTTGGGGGTTCTAAGTAATTTTCTAGCAGAAAAACCTGTTTTAAACATGTAAACACCTAAAATTCAAAACGAGGCTGGTCCTTAAGTGGTTAAAAAAGAAAACATTTTGAAAAATAGAAAAGTATTTCCTACAAATGTGACAAATAAAAAAAAAAAAAAAATTAGTGAAAAATAAAAAGCATTCCCTACAAAATCAGACATATAACTGAAAGTTATTAACGTACATTTTTATAACTTAAGATAAAAGTTAAATAACATACATTTAATAAGTAGATAGCAAACTTCAAGTTAGACAAATAATTAGGATTTTAATTTTGAAAAATAAAAAACAATTCCCTACAAATCAGGCAAATTAAGGCTGGATTCACACCTATGCATTTTTTGTGCTTTTTGGCATTTTGCAGATTTGCACTACAGATCGTGTTCCATAGGAAACCATGGTAAATGGACTGTAGTGCAAATCTGCAAAATGCAAAAAGCACTAAAAATGCATAGGTGTGAATCCAGCCTAATGAAAGGTACAAAAAAAACCAAGGTGTGGTCCACACTTGTTTTTTTTTTTTTTTCAGTTTAAAATTAAAAAATAATAATTTCTTGAAATCTGTTTATGTCTCGTGTTTTTATATATCTCCTACTCTTGCCTTCAGGCGATCCCTGAAAACTCATCTCTTCAAAAAAGCCTATCATGTCTCCAACTAATCTCCTACCACTTCCAACAGCTCATTCCCCACAGTTACAACCTTTTGTAACACCTGCCCCACTCTATTAGATTGTAAGCTCTTCTGAGCAGGGCCCTCTTAATACTCCTGTATTTTATTATATTATAACTGTATTGTCTCCCTTTTATATTGTAAAGCGCTGCGTAAACTGTTGGCGCTATATAAATCCTGTATATTAATAATAATAATAATAATAATATATATTATAAAATTAAACAAAATTTAGCAACACAGATTTTTAATTGGAGCTCAATATTATTATTATTATACAGGATTTTTATAACATGACAGTTTACACAGTGCTTTACAACATAAATCTCATGCTTATTTTCATTTTTTACAGGGTCATTTAGGATAACAAATAAAAGTATAGACAAATCAAACAGAAATAATCACCGCGCTACCATAGAGAAAAAACCCCCGAACAAAGCAGCAATTCAACCGTGAAAATTTCACAATAGACAATAAGAAACCAAAAAAACTGCGCTATAATAAATATAACGAAAATGATAACGATATGAAAAACTAAGCATACAAATAAAGTGGTGCACAATAAGTGTGCTAAATAAATATCATATTGCACTCAATCAAAAAACATAATAATTGGTAAAAACAAATAAAAGTGCATAATGCAAATTGTTGGGGCATTAAGGGATGGAGTGCAGCAGCCTAATATCCACATATTCATCTGCTCCAACAAATTTTGTTTCCAGCAAAATGCTGGACCTGCCTTCACCCTTGTTCTGTCCCACTTAGATGTATTTTTGTCTGTGATGTATTGAACTGCATCAGGTTAATATTATTTAGTAGTAAGATGACATCTAGGGGAAGTTTTGGGCCACTACAACTTGTTTACTATGTGATTTTGGTTTCTCTCTCTGTCCTCCCCTCCTATTTAGTGCTAGTTAGTTTAGTCCTAGCTAGAAGCTCCCCATTTCTTCCATGTTCCTTCAGTCAAGAGTTAGTTCTTTGCAGAGAAAGAGCTCAGGAAAGTCATTGTCTTCTTACACTTCCAAAAATTGGAAAAATATATTCTGAAATTTTCTTTTGACAGTCAGGTCATTCGAGCGCTCACTATGGTTGCATAAATGCCTGTGATCTGTGGCATTTCCGCTGTGGCTGTTCTCTCCCCCGTTCCCTAGCCCCTCTACTTTTTTCCATCTATTCAGGGGAAATAGGGCTTCTGGTCGTAAGTCCCCTTGCTTTTTGATAGATTTGTCAACATTGAAATTCCCGTCATAATTATTCATGTATTTGATTGATGTTTATTTCTTTATTTTTCATTTACGTTTTGTATAGCTGCCTTTTCTGCTTATGGTTGACGCATACATCCCCTGATGAAGCCTAGAGGCGAAACATGTCGGGATAATGTATGAATACTCAACCCGCAGCAAACTATTAATGCAACCACTACCTGGAATTTCTATATCCTGAATGATCTTTAGTGTTTAATCACTCTCTTTCTTAATCAATTCTGGATAATTATCAATAAACTTTTTCTTACTTTTTATTTATTGAGTTTGAGTTTTCCATATGGTATTATATGATTAAGCACCGCTATAGTCCCATTTTTGTTCTTCCTTTCCAATTACAAAATTCCGGGATGAGGTGAGTTCAATTTGGTGTCTACCCTTAGTTAGACAAAAAAACTATAATATTCTGAAATGCAATTAGCTGGTGTAAATTTCCATTGCATTCAATGTATGTGTCTTTTTCAAGAGTCAAGCTGCCTGTGGATGGTGCCAAATCAGCAGGTGACCGTTCTGTCTGGATAATATGTCAAAAAGTAGCATTTGAAACAGAACAACCATTCTTTTAATTAGGTTGGATATTCAGCAATCTAATTGTTTTATTGTAATACTTTATTTTAATAGCCTTCCATATATCACTTACATGACAAGTGTGCTGTTTACCAGTGGCGGCTGGTGCTCAAAACTTTTGGGGGGCGCAAACGAACTGAAAAATTCGGAACAATACTGAAACAAAAACATCAATTGCAGCCACTGTGCCATCAAATGCAGCCTCTGTGCCCAGCAAATGCAGCCAACTGTGCCCATAAAATGCAGCCAACTGTGCCCATCATATGCAACCTCTGTGGCCAGCAAATGCAGCCAACTGTGCCCATAAAATGCAGCCAACTGTACCCATCATATGCAACCTCTGTGGCCAGCAAATGCAGCCAACTGTGGCTCATCAATTGCAGCCTCGGTGCCCATAATATGCAGCCACTGTGCCCAGCAAATGCAGCTAATTGTGCCCCATCAATTGCAGCCTTTGTGCAAATAATATGCAGCCACTGTGCCCCCCCCCCCCCCGCCCACCCGCTGTCTGCCGGGGACCTACCCCATCATGGTGGTGGGTCAGGCAGCGAGCTGTGGGACTGGTAGCGCAGCGATGGCTCCTGCGTCCTCCGTGTGCGTCTTCTTCCTGTTCTGCACGGTGGCCAATGGGATCGCCTCTGCCTTCAGCCAATCAGGTGACCGGTATTACATCCGCACCTCCTGATTGGCTGAGAGGCGGTTCTCTGTTAGCAAAGCAAATATTAATTTGCTTTGCTAACACATCTGGGTGAACTGCGAGCGCAATATTGCCTATGGCTCTAATCAGGTGCTTCAAAAACACCCCCCCACCGCTGTATTTCAGGCGCCCGGCGTCGGAATCGGGGACAGATGCCTGAATAGGGGGTAGCTACAGTGCCCATATATAGATTAATGAAATGCATGAATCTATCCATACTACACAGAGGGGGGTGGCTGGAGAGAGGGGGCGGCGCCCGTTTGCCCTTAATGGACGCACCGCCACTGCTGTTTACCCTCTCACATTCTGTAGCTCGGACTTCTTGTGCATCCACTGTACATTTTATGGGAGGTGGGAACTAGGGTTTGATAAGGATTGCAGTTCTTCCTTTCCCTTTCACTCCTTTAGACAAATATCAAGAGTACCCACATATCACTTTCCTCCAGATACCAAGTGCTCCTAGCTCTCTGATCTGTAGTCCTAGGTGTGCATAGGGGGTGTGCCAGGTGTGTCTGGGCACACCCTAATAATTCTGTGGAGTACCGAATCCCCCTAATGCTCGGGCTTCCCCTCATGTTGCTGCTGGATTCCCTCCTCTCCCCTCCCCCCAGCTGTTTTGGGGGGATATTTCAGGATGGAGAGTGGGGGAAGGGGCTAATCATTTGGTCATTTACCGGCCCCATTCTTTTCTAAATGTACACAGTGAACACACTCACTGTGGTCATTCATAAAGGAAGCATGCATTTACTATGCTTCAGTTTGTGAATGAACAGGAAGCTGCTCAGCACAGAGCACTTTTCATTCATTCACTGCCCCGTGCAGCTGAGGCTGCAGAGAAAGTCATGTGTGTTTGAGCTTTGGGGTGTATACCCTAATGCAATAGGTTGCGCACACCTATGTCTGTAGTTACTTTACTTTCTACTAGCTGAAACCTATCTGTAATCAAATTTTCACCCACTATATTTGTCCCAGTGAACGAGAGATAATCCAGACTGTGAACTGTCACTAGAACAGGAATAGAGGGGAAATCTTCCACTGGGGACAATCTTTCTGTAGAACTGTTGAAGAGGGGGTTTTCCTAACTCTTGAGAGACACCCTCTTATCTCTTGTTGTGTCTTCAGGACAGGATGTTCAAGAATATATCCATAATGGGACACAGACCAACCCCCCCCCCATACAATTACAACAGAAGAGAAATCTAATCAATATTTGGGGGAACCACTCTTTGCCTTCAAACCAGCATCAATGGTTTTAGGTACGATTACACAGTTTTTGAAGAAACTCTGCAGGTGGGTTGTTCCAAACACCTTGGAGAACTAAGCACAGATCTTCTGTGGAAGTCGGCTGCCTCCAATCCTTTTGTCTCTTCATGTAATCCCAGGCAGACTCAATGATGAGATCAGGGCTCTATGGGGGTCAAATCATCACTTCCAGGACTCCTTGTTCCTCTTTACACAGAAGATAGTTCTTAATGATATTGGCTGTATGTTTGGGGTCATTGTCCTGCTGCAGAATAAATTTGGGGCCAATCACACGCCTCCCTGATGGTATGGCATGATGGATGTGTATCTGTCCATATTTCTCAGCATTGAGGACCATTGATCCTGACCAAATCTCCAACTCCATTTGCAGAAATGCAGCCCCAAACTTGTAAGGAACCGCCACCATGCATCATGCACGCAGACTCTCATTATTGTACTGCTCTCCAGGCGTTCACCAACAAACGGCCTCCTGCAACAGCTGCACAGTGTGTATGGGGGTCTTTAGAAACATGAGAGCAAGAAAAAGAAAAAAATGTTTTATAGAAATTGACAGACCTGGAAAGAGTTCCATAGGAGAGAAGACATCATGCAGTCCCAGCTGTTGGATCTGGACCCCACAGCAGGCATGCCACAAGAGGGATATCGTCTCTGATTAGAGAACACCTCGGCCCCAAAAGGCCACCAGAAAGGGCTCCCCACCTTGTTGGTGCATTTAGCAGCCTAAGATGTGGGACTGCGTGCTGGGAGAGGCTGAACCCAGATGGACTCCGACATAGTCGGCAGGCAAGAGCTTATCCTGAGTGTAACTGTCTGTAGGTGTTGATCTTTGAGGACAAAAAGGAGAATGGGGGAGGTAGCTCTCAGTTAGACTTTTAGAGAGCTAAACAGGTCCTGTGGGAGGATATAGGGGCGGAGCTATATCATATGTATGCTGCCATGTTGGTGTCAGGAAAATGTGCTTTTGACCAGAAGACCTGAACTGTTCAAGCATTTGTTACCCCAACACTTCATATTTCTGATATGTGGCTGCTGTACCATGTACCTGTATGAGAAAGTATCCAGTTCTCTTTGTATTGCTTCCTTTGTGTGAAATCCCTGGTGTTCCTGCCAGTCCCTCTGCTTTCCTATTAAAAACTGACCACGCTAAGCAGGAGAACACACTGTGGTCAGTTCTCTAGCTATGCTGGGAAGTCAGCCTGCTCTCCTCCAATTATCAGATTTGTGTTGACACGCCCCTACCCCGCACAGCTTGGGAAGCTCATTGTGCTGCTGTCTAGCCTCCCCCAGCTCTTATGCAGCTGAGAACAGAGGGAATGTGATCATTTATTAAAAAAAAGGGAGAAAGGGTATTTATGTTTTTTTTTATATCTATACACAAATGTTTTGCCTTTCATTTCTATTTTAAATTGAATGGGTTGTTTTACAAGCTTACAATCACTTTAATCACATAAATAACTTCAAGACTGAGTCTGAGATGCTGTGAGAAAACAAAATTCCCTTTCTGAAATGATTAAGAAGATTCTCAGAATGCTTAATAAGTGTGAAGATGGTGTCAGTTCTCACAAAGTTGACAGATGGGTGTTAAAATGTATTAAGTGGCATGGCGGTCCCTATGAAAATCCAGAAAAACGTGGACTTTAAATGAGGGAATTTTTAGAAAAGAATGTTTTTAATAATTACATATCAGAAAAGTTGAAAATTGAAAGGTGAGGCGTCCATGAATGATACAGTGCCTTGAAAAAGTATTCATACCCCTTGAAATGTTCCACATTTTGTCATGTTACAACTGATAACATAAATGTATTTTATTGGGATTTTATGTGATAGGCCAACACAAAGTGGCACATAATTGTCGAGTGGAAGGAAAATGATAAATGTTTTTCAACATTTTTTACAAATAAATATATGAAAAGTGTGGCGTGCATTTGTATTCAGCCCCCCTTTACTCTGATACCCCTAACTAAAATCTAGTGGAACCAATTGCCTTCAGAAGTCACCAAATTAGTAAATAGAGTCCACCTGTGTATAATTTAATCTCAGTATAAATACAGCTGTTCTGTGAAGCCCTCAGAGGTTTGTTAGAGAATCTTAGTGAAAAAAAAAAAACGCATCATGAAGACCAAGGAACTCACCAGACAGGTCAGGGATAAAAACTTGTGGAGAAGTCCCATGGCTGGGCCCAGCTGGTACCTGGGGGGGAGGGGGTAAGCCTCCCAGACAGCTGTGAGTATGTTTCTTATTAAATGACCCTGTTAGCTATGACACCCGTAATGGGTTATTAGGGTAACAGACTGTGGTCCCCCCCCTGGCATAACGCACTGACAGCTTCATCACATAGCCTCACCCCTACTTGTATACTGCAGAGTACATAACCGGGGGAACTGATAATTGACAATGTCATGCTGATATTTAATCCTGTTAGGTTTATGTTTTTATTATAAACCACTGTTATTTGTTTATGACTGTTAAACTGCATCATTTTGGAATTAAATATAGGAATTACAAAAAAAAAAACTTGTGGAGAAGATTAAAGCAGGGTTAAGTTAGAAAAATTCCCAAGGTTTGAACATCTCACAGAGCTCTGTTCAATCCATCATTCGAAAATAGAAAGAGTATGGCACAACCAAGACATGGCCGTTCACCTAAACTGACAGGCCGGGTAAGGAAGCAGCCAAGAGGCCCATGGTAACTCTGGAGGAGCTGCAGAGATCCACAGCTCAGGTGGCAGAATCTGTCCACAGGACAACTATTAGTCGTGCTCTCCACAAATCTGGCCTTTATAGAAGAGTGACAAGAAGAAAGCCATTGTTGAAAGGAAGCCATAAGAAGTCCCATTTTCAGTTTGGGACTCAGCAAACATGTGGAAGAAAGGTGCTCTGGTTAGATGAGACCAAAATTGAACTATTTGACCTAAAAGCAAAACTCTATGTGTAGTGGAAAACTCACACTGCATATCCCCCTGAACACACCAACCCCACCGTGAAACATGGTGGTGGCAGCATCATGCTGTGGGGATGCTTTTCTTCAGCAGGGACAGTGAAGCTGGTCAGAGTTGATGGGTAGAAGGATGGAGCCAAATACAGGGAAATCTTAGAAGAAAACCTGTTAGAGTCTGTAAAAGACTTGAGACTGAGGCGGAGGTTCAACTTCCAGCAGGACAACGACCCTAAACCTACAGCCAGAGCTACAAACCTGCATACCTGCTGTGCTCATTATGAGGGTTCCCACCATCCCTGTGCTAAGTTCCTAGGTCTGTATACTTGCTGTGCCCATTATGAGGGGTTCCAGCCATCTCTGTGCTGAGTTTCCAGGTCTGTTTTTTTTATTGTGAAGCAAACAACAAATAGGACAAAATAACAGAAAAAGTCAATGTGCATAACTATTCACCCCCCTAAAGTCAATACTTTGTAGAGCCATCTATTGCGGCTATCACAGCTCCAAGTCACTTTGGATAAGTCTCTATGAGCTTGCCACATCTTACCACTGGTATTTTTGCCCAGTCCTCCTTGCAAAACTGCTCCAGCTCCTTCAAGTTGGATGGTTTGCGCTTGAGAACAGCAATATTTAAGTCTGACCACAGATTTTCTATTGGATTGAGGTCTGGGCTTTGACTAGGCCATTCCAACACATTTACATGTTTCCCCTTAAACCACTCAAGTGTTGCTTTAGCAGTGTGTTTGGGGTCATTGTCCTGCTGGAAGGTGAACCTCCGTCCTAGCCTCAAATCACACACAGAATGGTACAGGTTTTGCTCAAGAATATCCCTGTATTTAGCACCATCCATCTTTCCCTCAACTATGACCAGTTTTCCAGTCCCGATTGCTGAAAAACATCCCCACAGCATGATGCTGCCACCACCATGTTTCACTGTGGGGATGGTGTTCTTTGGGTGATGTGATATGTTGGGTTTGTGCCAGACATAGCTTTTCTTTGATGGCCAAAAAGTTAAATTTTAGTCTCTTCAGACCAGAGCACCTTCCTCCATACATTTTGGCATGTCTCCCACATGCCTTTTCGCAAACTCAGAACATGCCATTTTGTTTTTTGCTGAAGGTAATGGCTTTCTTCTGGCCACTTTGCCATAAAGCCCAACTCTATGGAGCGTACGGCTTATTGTCGTCCTATGTACAGATACTCCAGTCTCTGCTGTGGAACTCTGCAGCTCCTGCAGGGTTACCTTAGGTCTCTGTGCTGCCTCTCTGATTAATGCCCTCCTTGCCGGTCCGTGAATTTTGGTGTGAGGCCGTCTCTTGGCAGGTTTGCTGTTGTGCCATGTTCTTTCCATTTGGTTATGATAGATTTGATGGTGCAACTCAAAGATTTTGATATTTTTTTATAACCTAACTCTGAGATGTACTTCTGAACAGCATTGTCCCTTACTTGTTTGGAGAGTTCCTTGGTCTTCATGGCAGTGTTTGGTTAGTGGTGCCTCTTGCTTAGGTGTTGCAGCCTCTGGGCCTTTTCAGAAAGGTGTGTATATGTAATGACAGATCATGTGACACTTAGATTGCACACAGGTGGACATCATTTCACTAATTATGTGACTTCTGAAGGTAATTGGTTGCACCAGAGCTTTTTATGGGCTTCATAACAAAGGGGGTGAATACATACACACTAGGGATGAACTTTATGTTCGGGATGAACATGAGTTCGACTCGAACATTGGCTATTCGCCCGTTCGCCGAATAGCGAACAATTTGGGGTGTTCGCGTCAAATTCGAAAGCCGCGGAACACCCTTTAAAAGTCTATGGAAGAAATCAAAAGTACTAATTTTAAAGGCTTATATGCAAGTTATTGTCATAAAAAGTGTTTGGGGACCTGGTTCCTGCCCCAGGGGACATGGATCAATGCAAAAAAAAGTTTTAAAAACAGATGTTTATTCGGGAGCAGTGATTTTAATAATGCTTAAAGTGAAACAATAAAAGTGAAATACTCCTTTAAATTTCGTACCTGGGGGGTGTCTATAGTATGCCTTTAAAGTAGCGCATGTTTCCCCGTGTTTAGAAAAAAAGTCATTTAAAACTACTCGCGGCTATAATGAATTGTCGGGTCTCGGCAATACAGATAAAAGTCATTGAAAAAAACGGCATGGGATTCCCCCACAGTCCATTACCAGGCCTTTTGGTTCTGGTATGAATATTAAGGGGAACCCCGAACTAAAATTTAAAAAAAAAATGGCGTGGGGGTCCCCCCAAAAATCCATACTAGACCCTTATCCGAGCACGCAACCTGGCAGGCCACAGGAAAAGGAGATGAGAGAGCGCCCCCCCTTCTGAACCGTACCAGGCCACATGCCCTCAACATGGGGAGGGTGTTTTGGGGTAGCCCCCAAAGCACCTTGTCCCCATGTTGATGAGGACAAGGGCCTCATCCCCACAACCCTTGCCCAGTGGTTGTGGGGGTCTGCGGGTGGGGGGGGGCTTATCAGAATCTGGAAGCCCCCTTTAACAAGGGGACCCCCAGATCCCGGCCTCCCCCCTGTGTGAAATGGTAACGGGGTACAAATGTACCCCTACTATTTCACATAAAGTGTCAAAATGGTAAAAATGACATGACATGGCTTGGGGACGAGTCCTTTATTAAAAAATAAAAAAATAAAAATGTCCCACGAAGTCTTCTTCTTCTTCTCTTGCTCCGCTGACGGACCGAAAAAAAAAAAAGCAAAACAAAAGTGCTGGTCTGTGTATCATAATATGGAGAACGTCACATCCCCTGCTCAGATGTAAGAGGGAACTCTAATGGGCACTCTTGGATGTAAGAGAAGACTCTAATGGGCATTTATGAATGTATGTGGAGCTCTGATTGGCACTTTGGGATGTAAGGGGGTCACACATTGGTGTAAGGGGGACTCTGCTAGGCATACATGGATGTTAGGGAACACCCTGCTTGACACTCCTGAATGTAAGGGGGGGAGCTGATGGCTCTCCTGGTTGTAAGGGAGGACTTTAGTGGGCATGCCTATATATCAGGGGGGACTCTGGGCACTTTTGGATGTAAGGCATTCTCTGATAGGCACGTCTGGATATAAGGGGGATAACTGTATAAAACTGATTTTCTTCAGCTGGCAAAAATTTGTAAAATATATGATGTGGCCATCATATTAAAAGGTTTGAAGTTCCCTGGTCTAGGGAATAGACTGTGCGTGGGTCATTGACTCATATGGTCATTGCTTAATTGCAGTAGAGAGAAGTAAGGTTGCTGACGGTTTTGTCTGGCAGGAATATGTAAGGATGTCATCTGCGGTTGGTGTTGACGGAGTGTGGAGTGTGAGTGAGCAGTGGGATGAGAATCTCCTTTCTGCTTACCTCTGCTGACGGAGCATGCGGCCGGCCGACATTATCAGGCAGTTTTGTGCCTTGTGGGTCCCTGGTGTCCTGAGCTGAAGTGGACGGGTGTGGAGGTGTCGCTTGGCGGGGGAACCGGCGCCCGAAGCCTAAAAGCCGCCCTACACCGTGGCTTTTTGTCGGAGCTGCTGCCGCTACTGCGCCAGCGCAACTGGAGCCCGGGGAGCTGTAAGCACTTGGATGCAGCGGAGCGGTGAGGGTGAAAGATTGGCGGCCCTGGAGCTGGGGTAGCCGGGAAGACCCCTGCTAAGAGTCTGCTGCAGAACTCCTGTGGAGGCTGGCTGGTGTCCAGATGCTGCGCCGCTGAAGTCCGGGGACCGGAGAGGGCCGGTGAGCGGGACTTTGAAATAGAGTATAGGCCCTGACAGTTTGCTGTGCTTGTTGCCAAGGGATGGTGACCCTGCAAGTGACCCTGCATTACAAGACAAGGGGACCGAGGAGTGCATGGGCATCCGTGGTACAACTCTTAAAGTACTGAGCAAATTAATACTGTACAGTATAAATACTCCCTGATTGAAGGTCGTAGTGCCGCTTATATTGCTCTTGCTTTCAGTGACATTTGTTGTCTGTGATCACTCTGGGTCCTGCCGCTCACTGTGCCCCCCCCCTTTTTTTCTCTGTGTTATTTATATATTCAAAGTTAACAATGTCAAGAAAAAGAGGGGAGGAGCCAGTTAATACGGAGAATCTGGGACCTCAGTCATTGCGATCTGCAAAGGAGAAGGGAAGTCAGGTGGCAGCAGCAGTGGCAAAGCTAGAGAAATTTGCACATACCCCTGAACAGACTCCCACAAAAAATGGGCAAGCAACGCAAGTTAAAGCTTCTGGGGATAGGAAAAGTCAGGGACAGGCATCATCAGTCGCAGTAGGAGTGGGGCTCAAGAATGCGAACAATAATAAAGGTACAGGGATGGTGGAAAAAGATCATATACCATTACCAACCATTGTTCCCGCTATAGAGGCAGAACCCACCCTGAGGGAAGTATTACAAGCGGTCAATTCGTGTAAAACATCATTGGAGGGACTAAGCTGCCAAATTAAAGAGGTTAAAGATGAACTGTTATTAATAAAACAAGGGTTGCAAAAGGCAGTAGAAAGGATAACAGCTCTGGAGGGAAGGGTGAGCCAAATGGAAGATGACGTATTTCCCCTACAGCAAGATGTTAAAATCATGAAGGATCAACTGGGTAGAATTACTGAAAAAATGGATGAGATGGAAAACCGTCGGAGAAGGGACAATGTAAGGGTAGTGGGGCTTCCAGAAGGATGTGAGGGGCATAATCTTACTGTCTTTTTGGAAGGATGGCTCATAGAAGTGTTCGGAAGAGATGCATTTTCTTTACAGTTTGCGATTGAAAGAGCTCATCGGGTCCCCTTCAGGGCTCCGCTTCCAGGAGGTCGCTCTAGGTCTCTATTAATGAAGTTCCTGAATCACTATGACAAGATAATCATAATAATAAGCTAGAGAGAAGGGGCCTATCCTCTACAAAGGGGCCAAAATTTCATTTTTTTCGGACTTCTCACCAGAGCTGCAGAGACGCAAGGAGGGGTTTGTGGAGATCAAACGCACTTTACAAAAATCTGAAATCAAGTATGCTCAACTGTACCCAGCTAGGTTACGTGTAGAGGCAATTGGGGAGGTTCTCTTTTTTGATTCTCCGACAGGAGTAACACGCTGGTTTGAAGGAAATAAACAGAGACTGAAATTCAAAGAGAGGAGCCAAGTGAGTTAGGATAACCGACATGAAGATTTGGGACTTTGGGAAGAACTATGGACTTGGCAAAGGGTGGAAGAGGGATATTGCATGTTAAAGTAGGAATGAGAGAGAAGGGGATGGTATTACACTTAAAACTTGGCACATGTGTACATTTTTCAGTAGGGGGTGGGGGGAATCATGGTAGGAATGGGAATGGCACAAGGAGTGTATGAGGTGGTCACGAATAAAGCCCCTTGGGCGAACCTGGTAAGGTGGGGGAAGGGGGGGGGGTGGGAGAGTGTTGGGGTGGTTGGTTTGAGGGGGGTGGGGGGGTGGGACAGATGGGTGGTGGGGAGATGGGGGGTTTGTAAAATCAAGACAGAGTGAAATTAGAATACATTTAGTATTGGGGATGGAAGGCAGGGAGGTAGGGGAAGGGGACGCAGGATTGAGCACAAGTGTGGTAAATATGAAAGGAAAATGGAAGATGAGGGGGAACACTTGGAATAGTCACCAGAATGTATAGTAACAGTAAGAATAGTAGTATAAGCCCTATGGGCGTTAAAGCACAGAGGGTAATTAAGGATTCTTTTTATATTCTTTTTATGTAATGTACTTTACGGAATTGGTAGCAGGGTTTTTTGCTAGTTGCCCTATGGGCTTGGAGTCACAGAGGGTATGGAGGTTCTTTGCACAACATATTGTACTAAGCTTAAAGCTGGGTTTTTCTTTCTTCTTTTCTTTTTTTTTTTGGTTTTTGTATTACAGGGTTTTTAGGTGCCCTTTTCTGCCCTTTGCTTTTCTGATGCAGTCTAAGGTTTTTAAAATAGGCTCCTGGAATATACGGGGATGGGGAATCCGAATAAGAGATCTGCCATCTTTTCGCTGTTGGAAATAAGGGGGGTGGGTTTGGTCTGCTTGCAGGAGACCCACCTGATAAAGGACACAACGAAATATCTTCAAAACAGGAGGTTTCAGGCCCAATATCACTTGGTTTACTCCTCCTATTCCAGAGGGGTGAGCATATTGGTGAAAAGTGGTCGTGGCGTTCTCCTGTCGGCAGACCAGTATAGACAGTATGGGCCGTTATATCTTTCTGTATTGCTCAGTAGAAAACAGAATGTTTGTTTTAGCTAACATCTATATCCCCCCACCTTTTAAACTCGAAGTGTTGTACAACCTAAGGGAATTCATGTTGGACAAAACGGATACTCCGGTAATAGTCGTGGGAGATTTTAATGAGGTGACGAACAAAGGTCTGGATAGATTTCCGAGAGTTCAAACACATAATTTAACAGAGGGCCGTTTGGGCCAGTTTTTGGTAGAGGCAGGATTGACAGATGTATGGAGGGTTCGGAATCCTGGAATGAGGCAGTATTTCTGCTTCTCGGCCTCCCACTCCACTTTTTCCAGGATAGATATGACTCTGGGGAATGCAGAAGCGTTGCCGATAATAAAGGACATAGTATACTTCCCGAGAGGTGTCTCCGACCATTCTTTGATGGTGGTCTCAGTGAATACTGGGGGTAGAGAGGCTCGAGGATTCTGGAAACTGAGTCCATACTGGTTGGAGTTAATGGAGGAACCAGAGAGGATAATAATAAAGTTAGAAGATTTTGTAAGATCCAATGAAGGCTCAACTACAGCGGGCATACAATGGGACACCTTGAAGGCATTCCTCAGGGGTATACTGATCCAGGGGGTGGGGTCAAGAAGAAAGCAAGAGAGTGGGAGGAAGGGATTAGGAGGGATCTGGAGATGGCAGAGAAGCAATTTTTAGAGGATCCAACACTACAGAGGCAGAAATTGTGGGAGGAGAAACAAGAGTCTTATAGAATAGCAGTGCTAAGGAGGGGGGAGAATAAGCAACTTTTTCAGAGACAACGGGTCTTTGGGGAAGGAGAAAGCGTGGGGCGTATGTTGGCCTATTTAGTAAAAAACCAACTCCTCCTCGTCGACAATTCCTGCAATTAGGACCCCAAATGGTGAGATCTCTTCTCAGAGTTCAGAGATTATCGACACATTTGGGAAGTACTATGAAAACCTGTATAGGTCGCAGGGGATTGTCGGAGAGGAGGATATGGAGAAATTTTTCAAGGATATACTAATCCCTACCATTTCAGGAGAGGACAGAGAGGGTCTAGACGCGCCAATAACATTAGCTGAATTAAGCCAAGTGGTGAATGGAATGGCAAACCAAAAATTCCCGGGGCCAGACGGTCTCCCGGTTGAGACCTATAAGCAATATGGGAAAATCCTGTTACCAGAATTACTCAAAACATTGAATTGGGCACTACAGGTAGGGAGGTTGCCTGACTCTATGACCAAAACTAATATCATCCTGCTTCATAAAGAAGGGGGGGACCCGCTGGAACCATCGGCATATAGGCCAATATCTTTGCTATGTACGGCAAGGGTGCTGGCGTCCAGACTCAATAAAATTATTTATAAACTCATACACTCGGATCAAACGGGATTTATCCCCCACAGGATCATGAGTATGAATATAAGGAGGGTATACCTGAATCTCCAGACCCCGACAGAGAACATGGGGTCAAGAGCCATGGTGTCTTTAGACATAACTAAAGCCTGGAGTGGGGTTATCTCTGGCGGGCTCTGGAAGAATTCGGTCTAGGTTCCGTTTTTATAAAATGGATAAAAATACTGTATAAGGGCCTGAGCGCGAGGATTAAGGTTAATAATGAAAGCTCAGAAAAAATTTGCTTAGAAAGAGGGACGAGGCAGGGGTGCCCTCTGTCTCCCTTGCTTTTCGCCCTCGCCATGGAGCCATTAGCAATCTATATTAGGTCCTGTTCAAAGGTGAAGGGGTTTGTAAGAAGAACAGGAGAGGAGAAAATTTCCCTGTATGCCGACGATGTCCTGTTGTTTCTTGGAGATATGGAGGGCTCCCTTAGGCAGGTAATGGACATAATGGAGAGGTTCGGTAACCTGTCAGGATTAGTGGTGAACTGGAGGAAATCGGCTCTTTTTGCCAAAAGATACCCCTAATAATCCTTTGACATTGGGAATCCCACAATTAAAAGTAATCTCAACAATACGTTATCTGGGTATAAACATGACAAAAGATCCCAATGAGTATATTGAAGATAATCTAGCCCCACTACTGGATAAATTTAAGTGCAAAATAGACATTTGGAACCGGCTGCCCTTAACAGTAGCAGGGAGAGGCAATTTAATCAAGATGGTCTGGCTGCCTCAGTTACTGTATTTGTTACATAACTCACCGGTATGGGTGAATAAAAAGTGGTTTAAGAAAATTGATATGTTATTTAGGGAGCTGGTATGGAGGAAGGGTAAGGCTAGGATTAGCCTTCAGAGTTTACAACTGCCAGTTAAGGAGGGGGGAATGGCTCTTCCGCATCCAAGGTGTTACTTTCTGGCGGCACAGTTGCAGCATATAAGAGGTGGAAGTGCCGACAGAGGTTTGTTGACTCTGGAGGCGCCACATAAGACAGTGGTGGAGGCATTGGAGGCAGACTCTCTCCCTGGTAGCGGCCCCACAATTAGGATGATAACAAAGGTGTGGAAGGCAACAAAGAGCTTAATGGGATATGTGGGGTTCACAGAATATGCCCCCTTGTGGCACAATAGGAATCTACAGGAGGTGGTGGCCCTGGGGGAGTTCAGAGAATGGGAGAGACGGGGCATAAATAGACTATCCCAGTTATATAAAGGAAACGTATTAAAATCCTTCGGGGAACTTCAAACTGAAAATGGAATCCCGAGACAAACTTTCTTTAGATACCTACAAATGAGAGCTGCTTTGAATGCTCAGTTTAGGACGTGCCCATTAGTGTGGACCGATGCAGCATTGCTTCAGAAAGTGGTTAAATCTGGGAAAATAAAGGGCTTTATCTCAGGAATATATGCGCAATTGTGTAGTAAAAGTACCGTAAGGGCAGAACATCTTGGTTGTAGGGAAGGATGGGAAGTGGATGTTGGGAAATTAACCGACGTACAATGGAGAAAAATTCTGGAGATCGGGCAGGAGGTCTCAGTATCCCCCGCACAGAGAGTCTCTCATTTAATGCTGGTACATAGAGCATATTACACCCCAAAAAAACTATTTAGATTTGGTTTAAGATTAGATGCTAAATGCTCCAGGTGTGGTGAGGAGGGTGATCTGATACATATGGTCTGGAGATGTCCCAAGCTAGTCCGTTATTGGATGGGGGTAGTAGGAGCCATTAGTGGCAAGTGGGGGATATCTTTGGAAACAGATGTCAGATTATGCATCCTTGGATATAGAGTATGGAGTCTGGAGGAGGCAACGCTAAAAACAGCAGTTTTGAGGTGTTTGTATCAAGCTCGGAAGTTGATCATGCAAAGATGGCAAACAGTCTCGCCCCCGATGGTTGAGGAGTGGGCAAAAATAGTAAATGAGATAATTTGGAAGGAGAGAGCCCTATATATTAGAAGAGGGAACCTTAAAAATTTTGAAAAGATATGGAACCCCTGGTTGATAAGCATTGGATGTAAGGATTAACTGAATGACTTTGGGATCCTGGATGGGATGGGAGGGGTGGGGGGGTAGGAGGGAGGGGTAGGGTAAACAGTTATTTGTTGTTTAAACACAGGGCACTTTGTGTCAATTTGTGGATAGAGCAGGCATGTGTTATAGTGTATAGTATGTACGGATGTGGGGTATGCTGCCCTCTCCCCAGCAAATTTTGTTTATATGAACCTGGTGTTGTCATAACTCGGTGGTTGGAAGGTATGTAAATTTTAAAGAAATGTTAATAAAGAATATTTAAGAAAAAAAAAAAAAAAAAGGATGTCATCTGCATACCAAGCTAGCATTCCAATATCTGATCCTATTTAGTTACAATAAGATACGTACTGTGTTGCCTGATGACTGAAAAGGCACATATCTAATTTATTATTACAGGCATTTATATAGTGCCGACAATTTGGCCCTTTAATTCCAGTGAAGGGAACTCTTAAGGTGTCAGTATGCCAAGACATTTTGGACAATTTCATGCTCCCAACTTTGTGGGAACAATTTTGGGGATGGCCCCTTCCTGTTCCAACATGGCTGCACACCAGTGCACAGAGCAAGGTCCATAAAGGGAGTTCTGGAGTAAAAGGAGAAGAAGGGATGAACGCAGGGCCGGACCTACCATGGGACCCAATGGGACCATGGCTCCAGGCGGCATTTAACAGGGGGCGGCAGCCAGGCCGGCAAGAAGTTACCACCAGGAATCTCGGATCAGTCAGCAAGACTCTCAGGAGCAGAGTGGAGCGGATGCTGGTTGGCTGTGCACTGTGCACTGTCTCCTGCACTAGTTGTTAGAATTGCCTGGTTGGTTGGTACCCATCTGTGGTATGGGGTTCTCAGGTACCTTACGGTTAACGAGGGGTTAACCAGGAAGGGGTAAAAGTCAGGTCACTGCGAAGGTTGAGTATCGTCTCTGAGTCGGGGGCTTGTAACTGGAGGCCTAAAGTTTAAAAGAAGTTGGTCACAGTGACCAGTTGTGTGTCGTTGCCCTCGAAGACCCCAAAAAAGTATATAGAAAGTTGGTTAATGGTTATTTAAAAATGTTATTTATTTAATTTATGGTAATTGTTAATAAAAGGCTGTCAGGCCATTTACTCCAAAATCTTGTCACGTCATTTGTGGGGGGATTTGGAGGGGTTAAAGTTTATGTATAACGGGTGGGGTAAGTGACGGTGGGTTAGGTCCTTCATATGTCAAGACATGGATGAGCGAGTTTGGAGTGGAGGAACGTGACTGGCCTGCACAGGGTCCTGACTTCAACCTGATAGAACACCTTTGGGATGAATTAGAGTGGAGACTGCGAGCAAGCCCTTCTCGTCCACAACGGTGCCTGACCTCACTAATGCGCTTCTGGAAGAATGGTCAAACATTCCCATAGACACACTCCTAAACCTTGTGGATAGCCTTCCCAGAAGAGTTGAAGCTGGTAAAGCTGCAAAGGGTGGGCCAACTCAATATTGAACCCTACGGACTAAGACCATTAAAGTTCATGTGTGTGTAAAGGCAGGTGTACCAATACTTTTGGTAATATAGTGTAGTTCACGAGGTACAAGACGGAAAGAGTTAATGAGCACGCATGGGGCTATGTGCTCGGCAGGACTCTTCAACACTACACATAGTGAAGCTCATCTCTAAATCAGGGAACTGCCTTAATGTTTGATTCTTTACATAACTGCAGTCTCCACCTAGTCCTCCGTTAGCAAGCTATGCCCACCACATGCACCTGAAGACCACCCCGGGCCCTAAGGAGACCATGGCTGTTTTAGTTAGAACTTGTCCAGGCTTGCCATGAAATACTCCACATGAACTACACACGTCTGTTTCCTGATTGGCTCCTGCATAAGGTACCCTCACCAGATTGGTGGAAAAGATGATAAGGGGCGTATATAGCAACTGGTCCCGGAAAGATGCTTAGGTCCTTAAAGTGGAGTTCCACCCCAAAAAAAAATAGTAATGTGCTTAAAAAAAAAAAAAAATCATTTGGAGAAATTTTTTTTTTTACTCACCTCTAAATGCCTGTTGCTAGGGGGTACCTCATAGTCTGCCTCCTTTGGTGCCTGGGCTCCTGACGTCACTTCCCTCGGCGCAGGAAGGGAGATCACCTCTCCACCCTCCCTCTTGTCAATCATCTGGGACACGTGACCGGTCCCAGATGATTGCGGGGCCAGTGACAGCTCGTGCATGCGCAGTGGGTGCCCGGCTGTGAAGTTAAAATGCAGTTAAAATGCCGGCGCCGCCGAGCAGAGGGGGGGGATGAGTGGGCCTTCGATCCCCCGCATCGCTGGACCCTGGGACGGGTAAGTGTCCGATTAAAAGTCAGCAGCTGCAGTATTTGTAGCTGCTGACTTTTAACTTTTTTTTTTTTTTTAACTGGGAACCCCGCTTTAAAATTTGTGCTATGAGCCTTCATGGCTGGACAGCAACTACCATGGAAGAAGCTGCAGGTTACTACTGATACCGGAGTCTGATTTCTGCCTACTGCCGGATTCGCCCATTGTAGCACATGCACCCGCAAAGAACTCCGGGTAATCTGTCCGGCCTGACACTTTTCCACCCGCAGGCTCCCATTCCCCTTTGTGAGGACTGCCTGTTCCAGGAGATGCTCAAGGTCGAGACCTCAGCTCCGACAGCCTTCCCATGGCTTCCAATGGCACCAGAGCCGCCACCTCACAAAAACCCCCAGCCAAGATCCTTCAGCCGACCCCGAGCAACTCTCCTAGGATGGCGTCCCCACTGAACCAGGGGTTAAGCTGCACCTCTGCCTTCCCGCACCTGGATCTCCACCTGCTGAACCTCTGGAGATCATCCTGGAGGTGTCATCACCGCCAGCTTTGGACTTGTCCGCAACCATCCTAAACTCCCCTGTGTCGGTCCTCTCACAGTGGCCCCTCCTGCGTTCTGCTGCAACAGCCATACCCACACCCACAGCTGCAAAAGAGGCTCCAAGTTTCCCATCCGGAGTCTCCCAAGAGGATCTCATGGGATGCTCTGGTTTTCGACAGCAATGAGGAGTCCCAACCGTCACCAGAGCCCTGTGTGCCCTACCTCGCCATCCCAGGGGCACCTTCTAGCCCTCAAAAGGCCCCTATTGAACGAACCAAATTCGAGTACCACTGCCTGGCAGCTGCATATCTGCCTCAAGGTAACACTCAGGATCACTCAGTTAGCTTTACTTCAGAGATACTTTGGTGCCCACGTATGGGAATGGGCGCCTCTTCCCTTATGTGCCAGAGGCACTCTTTCATCAGCTTGAGGAGGAACGGCCCAAGATGTACAGCTGTGCCATTTGGGAAAGGTTTTATGTCCCAGAGCACCTTCAGAGTTTCTGGCAGCAAAACGATCAAATTAAAGCCGAGTTCCATCACTTCTACAAGTAGTACAGCATCAGTAGGCACATCTACATGGACAGGATTGAAATCGTCAAGCCTGGGTGCCTCTTCCCTACTATCCACTGTGTCAAGGGAACCCACCCAACCACCAGTAAACCAGTGTATCTCCCGGATCCGGACTTTTATGTCTAAAATGTATGCCGCTTTTTCACTGTGTTATTCTCTAGATATCTGGTTAAATTATTATTGTTGAGTTGCACTGCTAACTGTAATCTGATTTAGCTTTGCATTCCACTACTAATTGTAATGATGTGCAGTTATGTTGTATCCTTAGTTTGTTCACAGCCGGGGCGGCTTGCGATAAAGGAGGGGGATGTGTTAGCAGGTTGCCTACAGCAAGCTAGTTAGCATGGCTGCCTGATCCAGGGGGGAGGAGTTAATAACTTTTGCCGCTGTTTCCGGTCTACTTTTGCATGCTTTTTGGGTCTGATCCACTGGTCCTGTAACTATATAAAAAGGAAACAGGGGTCCCGGCCTAGGAGGCTGGAAAAGGGGAGAAAGTCGGAGTCGAGAGAACCATGAGAAGAAAATGCATCTGGTCAAAACTATGGACTTTACTTATAAGGACCCTTCCTGTGTAGGTATGCTGGGGCAGCCACAGATAGGTTTAGTTAGGGAAAGGATGTTTTACTCTGTTGCAACTGTTATTGCAAGTTTACATTAAAGTTGCTTTGAGCATGGTCTGAAGTTATTAAAAAGGGTGCATTTTGAGTTCTGGTGTATTCTAAAGAACCTGGATCTGTAAAGCACTATAGGGTGTGAGTAACATCGCTGCAAAAGGTTAACTCAGCGAGGGCATAGTAAAGCTTGTCTTTAAGTTGGGGAACGGCCTTAAATTCTTTGCATGACCACAGTCCCCGCCTGGTCCCGGATATTGATAAGCACTCAGCGAGAAGTAAATTTGCATGTGCACAGGCGCAGCAGGCCCTACCCACTTGCTGAAGAACCCTGCCTGTCCTTCATGAGCTGGCAGAGCGTGCTAATGCTGCAGATGAGGAGGATGTGGGCACAAGTACCATCAAATGGTACAGATCGCAGAGTTTTTTACTTTACCATTGAAAGGAAAGGCCTTCATTTTTAGGCTGGTGTATTCAGATATTTCTTCAGCCTATTTAATTTTTTTATTAGGCAATCTTCCTTTTAATTATGATGTTCTTTAAGACTTTTTATACTCATGCTTCCTCTTCCTTGGTGCATGACTGTATCTGCTGGTAATTTATTGTATGATTTCCCAGGATTTCCTCTTGCGGTGTTTCAGCCGTCTGACTGCACCCTTCGGTCCTATGATCTGGTCATAGCTCTGTCCTGTGAGGACTGCGTGGGGGTTCTCAGAGGGAGTGAAGAGCAGGCAGTTCTAGCCATGTGGACTGTGGTGAAGGTGGCTTTATTGCCATACTTAACGATTATGGGAGACAATGAAGAGGAGGTAGGTATAACGGTTCAGCCTTCTGCAGGTGTGTTGTCTGACTACCAAAGCTGGGAATTTTCTGGCTTCCATCCTAAAGCCACACCCTACACGGTACGATTGTTGGCCAACCGAGCATCTGATTTTTATCAAAAGGGCGTGTGCCAGGATCTTGTCTTGCATACTAATGGTACACAATTGTCGTGCCACAAACACAAATGTAGTGACATACTATGAGGAATTTCAGCTCTTGAGCGCCACCCTTTTGGCCCCTTCTGCTAATTTTGTGTTTGGTGAGCATTGATTCCGAGCATCCATGTTTGTACTTTCGACTTTTGTGTGACCGATTTGTGTACTGACCATATGAAAATCTGACGTCAAACCGTTGTCCGCCGAAAATGTACTAGCCTGCCATCCAACATTTGTTGGCCGAAAGTTGGGCAACAATTGTCAGAAGGAGCGTACTAACGGTAAGATTTTAGACAACAATGTCAACAGACAATCCCCTGCCAACAATCGTACCGTGTGTACGAGGCTAAAGACTCCAGCCAATTCATCTAATTATCAGGTATAGCGCTCACCCTAAAGGGCCCGCTGAGTAGTCCCAGGGTTTTTTCCCCAAACTAGTGTACCAGCAGCCAGGCATACCGGATCAGTAACTCTTCTGGCTCAATAAACAGTCTAAGGGTATCCTTTTTTTGGTGCTTTATTTTATTTTTTTATTGTTTGAAAAGTTTTATTTATACATTTTGCACTTACAAATACAAGAACACGAACAATAAAAGCCCAACGGGACACACACACAATATTACAACATACGCTTCTTCAGCATTTGGCTCATTGGATAACCCCGAGATCCACACCCAAGGAAAATCAGAATGAGATTGTAAGGCCCAACCAGAATGTACTCCCTTCATGTATTATATCAGCACCCTTGACGTATGTATTGAAGAAAGAGCGCACCATCACTCCAATGTTAAGAACAAGCAAGTTGTCCCATCCTAAATCTGTTTCCACACATATGATTGGAACGATATACACTTAGCCCATAAATAGCCACTTAATCAGACAGCTGTGGACACACTATTCATCCAACTACCCCACACCTTATCAAACTTTCGTGGTATACCTCTACTAATGTAAGTAGCCTTATATAGTGGGGCGGCCTTGTTGGCAACAGCCTTCCATGCTGAAATAGTCAGAGGGGCAGACTTTTTCCATGAAAGCACTATTCGTTTCCTAGCCAAATACAGTAGAATTGTCAACAAAGTACGCGTCACTCTTTTTGGAGCTAAAGCATCAACTATCGGTGCTTTATTTTAAGTTGGACTTGGACAGGGTAAAGGGCAGCCGTGGGATACTCCAGTGGCACAAAACAGTGAGGACACTTCTCAAGCTTCTTTCTCGTTAAATAATTTTTATTTTTTATAGACTGCAATGAATTACAATAAATCAGTAATGTAAGAAAACAAGTATTACGAGATAAAGTCAAAACATACATTACAACTTCTTATATAAACAAGAATTAATAAAATAAAGGTAAGATTGTAGTATATTATGATAGATTATATAATAGATAATGCATTGCGTTAGAATATTTGCATTGAAGAATAAAATAGAATGTACAAAATAGAAATTAGATTACAAGTGTAAGAACATTAGTCAGGCATTATTATAAATACCTAATGTTAGAGAGAGGTAATGATAAAATAATAATAAAAAGCAATATAAAACAATAATGGATTATAAACTACAATCAGGTCCGTCATTGTTGCTTGGTATTCCCTGGGATAGTAGGTGAGCAAATTTTCTGCCCCTATTTGTACTATAAGTAGGGGGTAAAGAAAAGGGAAGGGTTAGTAGTAGAAATGGGTTGAAGAAAAACCTTCCAGAGAGTAATATATTGTGGTATAGAATAAAACATGCATCAAAGAGAGTATAGTATTTATCTTATTTTGTGTTTATCTGCTCAAGCTTCTTAAAAGGGAAGTATGTTTTTCTTTTGGGGGGGGGGGATTTAGACTTACCTAGGTGGCTCCAGCATCGCCCCCCCGCTAGCTCTCAGACTGAGATCAAACTGAGTGATCGATTAAATAAAGTAATGGACCCACGCTTAGGGGAGAGTTGATATTTTTTTAGGTGTGCAGCCTACCCTGCTAGGTCCCCAAAGGGGACTAGATTGATAATATGTGTAAGTATAATGCTGCGTACACACGAGCGGAATGTCCGACAGAAAAAGTCAGATGGAAGCTTTTCATCGTATATTCCGATCGTGTGTATGCCTCATCCGACTTTTTTTATTTCGAAAATTCTGACGGACCTAGAAATAGAACATGTTCTAAATATTTCTGACGGAACCAATTCCTAATCGGGAAACCCATTCGTCTGTATGCCGTTCCAATGTACCAAAAACGACGCATGCTCTGAAGCAAGTACGAGACGGAAGCTATTGGCTACTGGCTATTGGACTTCCTTTTTCTAGACCCGTCGTAAGTGTTGTACGTCACCGCGTTCTGGACGGTCGAACTTTGATGTGACCGTGTGTAGGCAAGACCGCTTGAGCGGAATTCCATCGGAGAAAACTTCGGACTTTTTGATAACAAACATGCAAATTACCTGTTTTAAGGCAACATCCGATCCTGTGTATGATCCATCGGACAACATTTTTCGGTTTTCATCAAACAAATGTTGGCTGTGTGAACAAACTTTCCTGCAACAAAAGTCCTACATCGCCTAGTCCGATCGTGTGTACACAAATCCATCAGACTTTAGTCCAAAGTACAAACATGCTCAGAACCAATGCAAAAGATCAGACAACAATACAGAAGTTGACCAAAGGGTGGCGGTAATGACCTGAAAAACCACGTGATTTGGTGAAAGTAGCCATAAGAATAATCAGGTAAAGGTGCAAACCTGATATTACCTGGTAAAAGTCATCAGTAGCTCAGTCCAGAGATACTGAGAATACATAATATTAGGGAAATGCATGATAATCATTAATATGCTCTCTTATTCGAACATATAAGGGACGAGTGGTTCTACCCACATATTGAAGGTGGCAGGGGCATTCGATCACGTAGGTAACATGAGTACTGTGGCAGGTAATTCGATCTTTCCCGATTAGGAATTGGTTCCGTCAGAAATATTTAGAACATGTTCTATTTCTAGGTCCGTCAGAATTTTCGAAATAAAAAAAGTCGGATGAGGCATACACACGATCGGAATATACGATGAAAAGCTTCCATCTGACTTTTTCTGTCGGACATTCCGCTCGTGTGTACACGGCATTATACTTACACATATTATCAATCTAGTCCCCTTTGGGGACCTAGCAGGGTAGGCTGCACACCTAAAAAAATATCAACTCTCCCCTAAGCACGGGTCCGTTACTTTATTTAATTGATCACTCAGTTTGATCTCAGTCTGAGAGCTGGCGGGGGGGGGGGGGGGCGATGCTGGAGCCACCTAGGTAAGTCTAAACCCCCCCCCCCCCAAAAGAAAAACATACTTCCCTTTTAAGAAGCTTTATCTGGTACTCCTTATGGATAAAAGATCTAATTACCTGCCATACACTTTTCATTTGGGACTGGCCTTTTTTTATTTTTATTTTTATCTTTATTTTTTTATACCTGCATTTATGTTATTTAAAACATTAACATTTATATATTTTTTATATTTTTTGTCTTAATAATTTGCTTTATCATCATAGTTCATATTAACTTGGCATTTAGTGAGGTTTTGCACTACTGTTATATGCACATTGGCTATTGCACTATTGGTTTATGCACATTTATTAGTCACATTAGAGGCACATAGCACCTAACAAGCGATCAGGGTCTGTCACTTTTCATGTGATAGGGAGCGCCAATTACCCTAAAGCCTCGTACACATGATCGGACTTCAAACAAACTTTTTCCGTGGATTTCTGTCCAAAGGGCGTTGGCCGTGAACTTGGTATGCATACACACGGCAGGACTTTTTCAGCCAACTTTCACCAAATCACGTGGTTTTTCAGCTCATTACCGCCACCCTTTGGTCAACTTCTGTATTGTTGTCTGATCTTTTGCATTGGTTCTGAGCATGCGTGTTTGTACTTTGGACTAAAGTCCGATGGATTTGTGTACACACGATCGGACTAGGCGATGTAGGACTTTTGCTGCAGGAAAGTTTGTCTGTTCAAACAGCCAACATTTGTTTGATGAAAACCGAAAAATTTTGTCCGATGGATCGTACACACGATCTGATGTTGCCTTAAAACAGGTAATTTGCATGTTTGTTATCAAAAAGTCTGATCGTGTGTATGGGCCTCTACACTTACACAAACTGAGTGATCAAACACCGCCAATCGCTTGGTTCTCCGAGCTCCCTAAGCAGAAAGCTGGTGACTGTCAGTCACCGCTCTCTGCTCTACCCTCCTCCGCGCTCACTGGAGCGCTGGGCTGTGGAGAGGGTGGGAGTGGCCAAGTCAGCCTGTTGGTTGTTGTTGTGGTCCATCTGCCACCCTGCCCCAGCCAGGCACACACTTTTCACTCGCTCAGAGATATGAAAGCAGTCCTTGCACTTGTTTTTGTATTTTTATTGAGGGGAATTAAACTTGGATGGGGTTAGGGAACTTATGAGATGCCCAGGTAATCAAAAGTCAATGTTTGGATCAACTATATACACCATGGTATATACAATCTCCTCTTAACCTCCTAAACTTCCTTACAGAGTATCACACCTCACTCCTACAGCACATTACTTCCTTGCACTCTACAGACTAGCTAGCACTGCCCCTTCCACTGCCACCACCATCCTCCAGACCGCTGCATCTCAGTCCTCTCAGGCGTGCCCCCCAGTCCTCCCGGCAGTATGTATACTCCCCAGTGTTATCCCACTGTCCTTTCTTGCTCCTCCTGTGCTCCCTGGTCAGGACACCTCTGCAGGTTATAAGAGGGTCCTGACCACACCTGAGCCCAGGCCAAAGGTCACCCCTCCGACCTAAAGCCTAACACTCCATCTCCATCTTCCACCCGATCTAAAGGGGATGTGACTCAAAGGGGGTGTGGTTAGAGTCTGAGATGAACGAGGGGTGGAAGGGAGAAACAAAGGGAGAAAGAGAGAGAAAGAAAGAAAGAAAGAAAGAAAGAAAGAAAGAAAGAAAGAAAGAAAGAAAGAAAGAAAGAAAGAAAGAAAGAAAGAAAGAAAGAAAGAAAGAAAGAAAGAAAGAAAGAAAGAAAGAAAGAAGGAAAGAAAGAAGAGGGATGGAGGGACAGCAGGCCCAGATCCTACACCACAATAAAAACATATGTATTTCAGAAAGTTTAACAATCAGCAGATAAGGATACTCCAAACACCTGTTGTTGGCCTTCAATCATCCCGGCACCATGGTTGTTATGGTGACAGGATGATTGAAGTGCATTATTTCTATTATTACATTGTAATATAAAAAGAAATAGTTAAATTCACCATAATGTAGTATCAGTGAAATCCCCGAGTGTGTCACTTGCCACATCACCTGTTATCAGGTGTCCCCAGCGGAGTCCCCTCCATACACCAGGCATTCCTAGCAGAGTCCCTCCTTACATCAGACATGCCCAGCGGAGTCCCTCCATACACCAGGCAATCCCAGCGGAGACCCTCTTACACCATGTATCCCCAGTAGAGTCCCTCTTTACTTTAGGCATTCCCAGCGGAGTCCCCCTTACATCAGATGTCCCCAGCGGAGTCCCTCCTTACGCCAGGCAATCCCAGTAGAGTTCCTAATTACACCAGGCAATCCCAGTAGAGTCCCTTTTTTACATCAGTCAATCCCAGCGGAGTCCCTCCTTACATCAGGTATCCCCAGAGGAGTCACTGCTTACATCAGGCATTCCCAGCGGAGTCCCTCCTTACATCAGGCATTCCCAGCGGAGTCCCTCCTTACACCATGCAATCCCAGTAGAGTCCCTCTTTACATCAGGCATTCCCAGCAAAGTCTCTCCTTACACCAGGCATTCCCAGCGGAGTCCCTCCATACATCAGGCATTCCCAACGGAGTCCCTCCTTACACCAGGCAATCCCAGCAGAGTCCCTCCTTACACCAGGCAATCCCAGTGGAGTCCCTCCTTACACCAGGCAATCCCAGTGGAGTCCCTCCTTACATCAGGTGTCCCCAGCAGAGTCACTGCTTACATCAGGCATTCCCAGCGGAGTCCCTCCTTACATCAGGCATTCCCAGCGGAGTCCCTCCTTACACCAGGCAATCCCGGTGGAGTCCCTCTTTACATCAGGCAATCCCAGTAGAGTCCCTCTTTACATCAGACATTCCCAGCAAAGTCACTCCTTACACCAGGCATTCCCAGCGGAGTCTCTCTTCACATCAGGCATTTCCAGCGGAGTCCCTCCATACATAGGGCATTCCCAGCGGAGTCCCTCCTTACACCAGGCAATCTCAGCGGAGTCCCTCCTTACACCAGGCATTCCCAGCGGAGTCTCTCTTTACACCAGGCATTTCCAGCGGAGTCCCTCCATACATAGGGCATTCCCAGCGGAGTCCCTCCTTACACCAGGCAATCTCAGCGGAGTCCCTCCTTACACCAGGCAATCCCAGCGGAGTCCCTCCTTACACCAGGCAATCCCAGTGGAGTCCCTCCTTACACCAGACAATCCCAGTGGAGTCCCTCCTTACACCAGACAATCCCAGCGGAGTCCCTCCTTACATCAGGTGTCCCCAGCAGAGTCACTGCTTACATCAGGCATTCCCAGCGGAGTCCCTCCTTACATCAGGCATTCCCAGCGGAGTCTCTCCTTACATCAGGCAATCCCAGTAGAGTCCCTCTTTACATCAGACATTCCCAGCAAAGCCTCTCCTTACACCAGGCATTTCCAGCGGAGTCCCTCCTTACACCAGGCAATCTCAGCGGAGTCCCTCCTTACACCAGGCAATGTCAGCTGAGTCCCTCCTTACACCAGGCAATGTCAGCTGAGTCCCTCCTTACACCAGGCAATCCCAGTGGAGTCCCTCCTTACACCAGACAATCCCAGCGGAGTCCCTCCATACACCAGGCAATCCCAGCGGAGTCCCTCTTACACCATGTATCCCCAGTAGAGTCCCTCTTTACATCAGGCATTCCCAGCGGTATCCCCCTTACATCAGATGTCCCAAGCGGAGTCCCTCCTTACACCAGGCAATCCCAGTAGAGTCCCTCTTTACATCAGGCAATCCCAGCAGAGTCCCTCCTTACATTAGGTGTCCCCAGCGAAGTCACTGCTTACATCAGGCATTCCCAGCGTAGTCCCTCCTTACACCAGGCAATCCCAGCGTAGTCCCTCCTTACACCAGGCAATCCCAGCGTAGTCCCTCCTTACACCAGGCAATCCCAGCGGACTCCCTCCTTACACCAGGCAATCCCAGCGGTGTCCCTCCTTACACCAGGCAATCCCAACAGAGTCCCCCTCTCATTAGGTATCCCCCAGTGGAGCCCCCCCCTCATCAGGTATCCCCCAGTGGAGCCCCCCTCTCATCAGGTATCCCCCAGTGAAGCCCCCCTCTCATTAGGTATATCCCCAGTCAGAGACCCCCTCTCATCAGGTATCCCCCAGCAGCGGAGACTCTCTCCGCCGCCATTACAGAAAACCAGATCGAACAGGCAGAGTCAGTGGAACAAAATAGGCGGAGCCGGCCGGGTGGCTGCCAATAGAAATTGAGCTGCGGCGCCGATCACCACCCGCCCCTTCCCACATCAGGTCACAGACAAACCGGCAGCAGGGCGTGAGGTGGGCGGTGCCGCAGCTCAATTTCTATTGGCAGCCATCCGGCCTCTGGTTTGTTCTGGTTTTCAAGAAAATGGCGGCATTGGAAACCGGGAAAAGGATCTAAATCCCGGGAATGTCCCGGGAAATTTGTGACAGTTGGTAAGTATGGGATTGGTCAGGGCTCCTCAGAACACCCCAGGTGGCTCCACCTCCCCTCTCCACCTCTCTTTCCAGAAAGTACCAGAAGATTCTGGAAAGAAGTGGGAGGTCCTGGTGACACCACCTGTGAGTCACCCAGCACTACTCTAGGTCAATCCCAACCAACATCACAAAAACACACCCAGGCTTAGCTGCCAACCAAGCCTGGAATTTTACCTACTCTCACAAGAAAACTACATTACTCTTCTAGCACACTAGAGGGTGCTACTTATATTAGACCACTTCAGCCCCCTCCCCCCGGAAGATTTCCCCCCCTTCATGACCAGGCCCTTTTTTGCGATACAACACTGCGTTACTTTAACTGACAATTGCGCTGTCGTGCGACACTGTAACAAATAAAATCGAGGTCCTTTTTTCCCCAGAAATAGACTTTCTTTTGGTGGTATTTGATCACCTCTGCGGTTTTTATTTTTTGCACTATAAACAAAAAATGACCGACAATTTTGAAGAAAAAAAAACAACAACCTTTTTACATGCTATAAAACATATCATATAAAATCTAGTTCCTTCATAAATTTAAGCCAATACGTATTTTGCTACATATTTTGTAAAAAAAATTCCAATAAGCGTATATTGATTGGTTTGCGCAAAAGTTATAATGTCTACAAATGTTGGAATATATTAATGGAATTTTTTTTACTAGTAATGGTAAAAGATCAGCGACTTATAGCGGGACTGCGACGTTGCGGCGGAAAAATCAGAGACTAACTGACACTTTTTGGGGACCAGTGAGACTAATACAGTGATCAGTGCTAAAAATATGCATTGTCACTGTACTAATGACACTGGCAGGGAAGGAGTTAACATCAGGGGCAATCAAAGGGTTAAATGTGTGCCTAGCCAGTATTTTCTAACAGTGCAGGAGGTGCTTTTACTAGGGAAAGACATGGATCCTTGTCCCTGCTTTGCAGGAACACAAGATTTATGCCTTCCCTACTGACAGAACGGCGATCTGCCTTGTTTGCATAGGCAGACTGCCGTTCTGCCTGTGTACCAAATGATCAGCGGGTGCCGGTGGACATCAAGTCTCCAGTACTCGCTGATCGGCTCCTGCTGTGTATAATCACAGCTGGAGCGAGCCGGCGGCAGCACGCATTCAGAAGTGCAGGATCACGTTTATATACATGATCCCGCACACAGCAGCCGCCCTGTAGCAGTAAAACTGCTATAGGGTGGTCATGAAGTGGTTAATATAAAATATGTTGGATAAAAGTTACAATGTTGCAATCTGGCCACTGAACAAAAGGAAACTGAGGAAATGCTTCCTCCTGCCTGCAGCAGAGTGATGACATCATCTGAGCCGAGGCAAAGTCACTGGAGTGCAAATATAAGATGACTTTTGCAAACCACCTCCCAACTTTTTGAGATGGGAATGAGGGACACCTATCAACAAAAGCATGCAGGCATAGGACACACCACTTGTCACACCCCCTTAAAGGAGAATTGTACAAAAAAACCAAGATTGATTAAACCCACATGTGCTTTTTTTTACCACTACTATTCCTTTATATTGGCTTTTGGAATTTACAAATGCAGCAATTTAGAAATCAGATGAAAGGTTTAATGCTGGAAAACACTTTTTGATAGATAAAAAGTGCATTTATATACAACTATATAGATCAGACCAAAATGAGGGACATATGAAGAGGAATGAGGGACAATGCGTCAAATCAGGGACAGTCCCTCGAAATCAGGGACAGTTGGGAGCTATGACTTTTGAATAATACAAGATGGAGCATTTCTGAAAATTGTTACCTTTGTTGTATATTGTGATATGTTTATAAGGGGAAATTTCACATTTTTTTTACTTGTACTGATAGGTCACCTATGAAGCCCCAGAACCGGTGAAGGTTAAAGCCGAACATCTAAATGCACAACTGAAGTATCGTTCTCATCTGTTCCACGTACCAAAGGACATTTCATATCCTGTATCCTTAAATAGTAATTTTTTGGACCGATTTAGAATTCTTTTCTGGCTGTTGCAACATAAATAAAAAAAAATCATTACGAAGCAAAACTTCACTTTTTTTGTCGTTTTCAGTTTTGTCACGTCAACAAAACCCACAGAAAGGAGACCTCTGGATTTCACAGATAGGATGATCCTAATGCTGAATAAAACTAACATTGATACAACCCCACTGCTGTCAGAGCCATTGTTTTGCATTTTTTGCACACATGGTCATAAAATCATTATAGGCCTGAAGATTACTTAACCCCCCCCCCCCCCCTCAACCATTATATAGTGTATGAAACCCTGGAAAATAAAATGTCCGTATTTCCAGTTTCTATGTCACATGATTTTTAACGCAACAGTTTATCAAGCGTAAAAATATACACTAACTATAAAAGATGAAGTAAAAAGATACCCAACATATCAAGTGCTCCCGAGAAATGGCGACAAACTTTCCTACCGAAATTTTCCCAGGGGCGAAACTTCAAAACCCCCTACAGGTCATCAGTTTAATGTCAACCATGAATAATGTGAAACCACAACATGAGCCGGTGTTCTGACGAGTAAGGTCTCCCGTCGGATAGTGTCCGCCCTGTACTGTGCAGGCGCAGCGCTTGCGTAGTACGGAGGCCAAAGGAGACGCCAAAAAGTCTCCGGACATGAACAGCTGTACACGGCGCCTGCGCAATTAAGACTACATTGTGCCACACGCTCCTGCACACTCCCGATGCTCATGCAACTCTGCAAGGGGCGGGCGTAGGGGCGGATGCATACAAAAGAGGCCGCATGATGGGCAGAGCTCATACGATGGGGGTGGATTTCTCAAAGGGGCAGATGTATTATTGAGAAGAGTGTAAGGGGCGGGTGCCTACAGAAGAGGCCGTATTTTGCAATGATGGGAGGAGCTGATAAGTTGGGGTTGGTTTTCGGGGTGGTTTTATCAAACTGAAGGGTGGGTTTTGCAAGCCCCGCAAAGATCCGCCCCTTTGAGAAATCCACCCCCATCGTATGAGCTCTGCCCATCATGCGGCCTCTTCTGTATGCATCCGCCCCTACACCCGCCCCTTGCAGAGTTGCACAAGCATCGGGAGCGTGTGGCACAATGTAGTCTTAATTGCGCAGGCGCCGTGTACAGCTGATGGACAGCTGTTCATGTTTGGAGACTTTCGGCGTCTCCTTTGTCCTCCGTACTGTGCAAGTGCTGCGCCTGCGCAGTACAGGGTGGACACTATCCAACTGGGGGACCTTTCTCGACAGGACACCGGCAACGCGGAAATCCGTTTTGCTTTCGGCAAAAGCCTTAAAGTGGTTGTAAAGTCAGAAGGTTTTTTCTATCTTAATGCATTCTATGCATTAAGATAAAAAAACCTTCTGTATGTAGCAGCCCCCCCTAATACTTACACTGAGCCCCATCTCGATCCAGTGATGTCCACGAGTGCCTCGGCCCTCCGGGACTCTCTTACTGATTGGCTGAGACACAGCAGCGGCGCCATTGGCTCCCGCTGCTGTCAAGCAAAGTCAGTTAGCCAATCAGGAGAGAGAGGGGTGGGGCTGAACTAGGGCTCCGTGTCTGAATGGACACAGGGGGCTGTGACTTGGCTCGGGTGCTCCCATAGCAAGCTGCTTGCTGTGGGGGCACTTGACAGGAGAGAGGGGCCAGGAGCACCGAAGAGGGACCGGGGAGAGGAGGATCTGGGTTGCTCAGTGCAAATCCACTGCAACAGAGCAGGTAAGTATAACATGTTTGTTATTCTTAGAGAAAAAAAAAAATAAAAAAACAAGACTTTATGAACACTTTAACCCCTTGAAGCCTCCCGGCCCTTTAAGGGGTTTCAGTTGCCAGGAAACGGGGGGGTGGGGGTGGGGTGGGGGTTATGATCATGTGACCACCGTGATTGGCTGTCACAGTGGTCACATGATCAGAAACCTCTCGATCGCAAGTAGTGATCGGGAGCTTTTACGTTAGCCACCGGGCGGTAACTGTGCTGGGCGCACACGCAGGGCGCGCGCTCTCGGCACAGCTGTGTTTGCAATGTGGTACGCAAATATGCAGTCGCCCGGTGCCAAGGCCCACCTGCCAAGAGGTCGCATAGTTGCGTGCCGACAGTGCCAAGAGGTTAATCATAGCTATGATCTGAGATATGATTAAGGCTTTCAACAAAACGCGTTAGCAGGGCCGGTGCTACCACTAGGCCTAGGGCGCACTGCTGTCTAGGGGGGCCCGGCCGCTGGTTTCCCTCCGTGTTCGCATGCTCTGCAGGCTGCAGCATGTAACTAACTCAGTCTCAGACAGCTATTCCGTCCGGTATTGTAACTAGAGGCGCAGCACTCGAGCAAGCGCTAGAGGAAGCAAAGCCGATGCTTCCTGTATAGCGCCACCTCCAGTCACATGGGCAGTGCAAAGGGGGTGGAGTCAAGGGTGGGGCCAATGGGGGCAGCAAAATGAGGTTTCGCCTAGGGTGTCAAAAATCCTTGCATCAGCCCTGCGCGTTAGCTCATTCTTGTCACTGATATGTAGCCAATAAAGACTTTCAGAACAGATTTACGAGTAGCCGGCCCATCTTGTGGTTTTTATATCCTTCATCAGTGTGTGGAGGACACTTCAAGCCTGAGCACAGGTGTTACAGACTCCAGGTCCGGTAATCACAGTTCCCTGCAGTGGGTACTGCACCTTCCTCTAACCATGAATAATGGCCCTAGATTTATTGCTCTCACTCGTAACATAACGTGTAGTACCATCACCAGTTTTGTACATAGGTACCCCAAAGGCTGAATTTCCCATTAGCCACTCTAGGCATGTGCCTACAGGTGCCCTTCCTAGAAGGGCACCCATCTATATATGGCCGGATCTAGGGGGCGGTGTTGGGGTAGGCTGTGCCTCCCCCAGATTTGAGTTGTGCCCATTTCTGGCCGGCACTCCCATGAACTTTGTACCCACGCCTGTTGCAAGTCTGGGCAGGAGAATTGTCAGTGAGGATAGAGCTGGGAGGAGGTGTGGGCTTTGTGTGCTCTCCCCGCTCCTGTCAGTGAAGCGTTCCTCCATACAGCAAATCACACAGGATCCTCTTGGATCGCACAGTACATGGCTTGATTACCTGCCCTCTACCCACATTTCCAGGAGTAAAGCAGTCCTTGGGGTAGGTAGGGGACGGGTAATCAAGCCATGTACTGTGCAATCTAAGAAGATCCTGTGTGATCTGCTGTATGGAGGAGCGCTTCACTGACAGGAGCGGGGAGAGCACACAAAGCCCACACCTCCTCCCAGATTTCTCCTCAGTGACACTTCTTCTGCCCAGACTTGCAGCGGGCGTGGGTACAAAGTTCATGGGGGGGCCAGCCTGGGGAGGGGGGGGGCACAGAGAGCCCACACCTCCTCACTACTGCTATAAGATTCGGGAGGGGGGCTGTTTGTGCTGGGAAAGGAAGAGTAATAGGGGAAATTTGTGCTAGATAGAGGAATATGGGGGGGGGGGGACAACAACATATGTGTTAGGGGGCAGAATCGGGGAACATTTGTGCTAGGAGGGGAGAATTGGGGGGGGGGGGGGCAGGGATTTGTGCTGGGAAGGCTAATTTGGAGGGGGTTGTGCTAAGAGGGCAGATTTGGGGGGAAGATTTGTACTATGAGTGGGGATTTGGGTGAGGATTTACAATAGGAGTGAGGATATGGGGGGAGGATTTGTACTAGGAGGGTGGATTTGGGGGGGGAGAATTTATGTTAGGAGAGGGAATTTGGGGGAGAGGATTTGTGCTAGGAGTGGGGATTTAAGGGGGGGGGTTACACTAGGAGTGGGGATTTGGGGGGAGAAGTTATACTAGTGGGGATTTGGGGGGAGGATTTGTGCTAGGTGGGGGGATTTGGTGGGGGGAGAATTTATATAAAGGGAGGGATTTAGGGGAGGATTTATACTAGGAGGGGGGATTTGGCGGGAGGATTTACAGTAGGAGTGGGGATTCAGGGGGAGGATTTGTTTACGTTTGTATGTGTGTGTATGTGGGAATGGGTGGAGAAGGGGGTCAAACATATTTATTGAAGTGCTTAGATAAAACTTAAATTTTTCTACATTTTTTTTTCCCACTAAACTGTATTTTTTAACAACAAAATGGTGTACACTCAAAAACACTCCCTGTTGCATAAATGTGGATGAGATGGGTAAACGATGGCTTCAGTTCCTGTTCTCCACCTGTAGAGAACTTCTCCAACGCGTTTCGCCCTTTCTGGGGCTAAATCGTAGAGGCAAAACAGCCATACTATTTTCATTATTTTGGGCTACAAACTGTATCTTTTATTACACAGGGGACCAAAAATCCCCTATGTAGTAGTATTTTTATCATTTTGTTCACACAAATAGAGCTTTATTTTGGTGGTATCTATTCACTACTGGGTTTTTAATTTTTTGCGATACAAGCGAAAAAAGAGCGAAAACTTTGAAAATAACAATATATTTTCTACTTTCTGTTTTAACCACTTCAGCTCGGGAAGAAGTGGCTGCTCAATGACCAGGCCGTTTTTTGAGATATGGAACTGCGTTGCTTTAACTGACAATTGCGCGGTCGTGCGACGTTAGACCCAAACAAAATTGACGTCCTTTTTCTCAGCTCGTCTTTCAGGACAAAACCTGGGGGAGAGCGCAGCTCCACCCACTTTCCCAGGAAACACTGCAGTCAGTTATCTTTATAGACCGGACACTTCCACCATGGCCTCAGTTGTAGTGTTTCCTCCGACCATGGTGGAAGCGTTGCAGGGAACCAGGGGTGTGCTAAGCTCTCTCCAGGTGGAGACAGTATGAGACATACCTGTGTGCTTTATTTTTTTTCAGGCAGGCCAGCCCAGCATCTCCCCTTAAGTGAGGGGTATTCTCCGGTGTCTGCTCCCCTTCATACCCGGCGAGGGTTCAGGCTGCAGGGGGTCCCGCTCTCATCAGACCGGTGGCTGTGGGCTGGAAGGAGGATGGCGTGCTTCACAGAGGTGAGAGCGGCGTCTTCTCTGTCTTTTTTCAGTCTCCATGCTTTTTCCGGGTCATGGGTGGCGAGTGCGTCACTCCGGCCGGGGGCGGGACTTCCGGCAGCGCGACGCGGCTTCCGGTTCCAGCCGCTGGAACGCAGGGGGAGGAGGCGGCCTCAAGCTGGTGTTATTTCCGGGTCCGCACAGCGGCGTAAGGACTGGGAAAATTCTAAATAAAAGCAGCCGGGCGGCGCTACAGCTTTGGCAATATGGAAGAGGAACAGACGGCGGTGGCAGGAGCAGGAGCCACTAACACCAGCCAGACTCAGGTAAGCAGGGGCAGAGGTCCTTGTAGTTTATCTAAGGGTCTTGTTCTTCCCTCCCTTGCTCCCCTGGGGGGATGCAAGGGAGCTGGCACCACTCTCCCTTTTTAAAAAAAAACTTAGTACTAAGGAAAGTGTGTTTTTATCTGTATATGGTGACTCAGTGGGGGAGAGTCGCTAGAGGAAGCTATGGTAACAAATATAGGAGCTAAAGGGTTAGCTCTTCTCTTTGGCAGCTGGTTATGGTCTTTTCTAGGGGTTAAAGCCGTTAATCATTTATCATGTTTATGTATATATATAGATATGCTTTAATAGAAGGCCTTGTGTTGGTGTATTTCAGGCTAAAGCCAAAGAGAAAGTCAAACATTCCTCCCCTCCTCCTAAGAGGAAATGCCCATCTTGCAAGAATACGCTTAGGGAATCATGGGCTAAAGCGTTATGCAGGACTTGCATAGCAGATCTAGTTAGGGAGGATACTTTCCCAGCTACACCTGCTACCCAACCAGGAGAACTATTAAACACCTTCCGGAAAGAACTAGCGGACACGTTTGAGTCGTTCCATTCTTTTTTGGATAAACACCCGGCGGCACAGACAAACAGTAGTGGCAATTCACCATCCTGTTCTCGTCCACGTATTTCTGCACCCAGAGGGGACAGTGATTGAGAGGACGAAGAGAGAAGTGTTTCCCCAGGTTCTGAGGAAGAGAAGGATGAAGAAAAAGAAGTTTCTTCTTCTCGCTATAGATTGTCTTTAGAAGAAGTGGATGATCTCTTAAAGACTATACATACAACTCTAAACATCAAAGAGGACAGGGCTCAGCTGTCCTTGCACGATAAAATGTTCCAGGGCGTGGGGGAAGTGAAACATTGGGTATTCCCAGTGCATAAGTTTGTATCCGAAACGGTGAAAAGAGAATGGAAGAACCCAGAGAGGGCCCCTTTTTTCCCTACATCTCTCAAACGAAGATTCCCTTTCGAGGACAATAGTAATCAGGTCTGGAATAAAAAGCCAAAGCTTGATGTGGCTTTTTCACAGGTGTCAAGGAACACAGACTTGGCCTTTGAGGATATGGGCGTCATGAAAGTCCCCGTGGACAAGAGGGCAGACTCCCAATTAAAAAAGGCATGCGATTCAACTCTAGCCAATTTAAAACCAGCTATGGCATCAACTGTGGTGGCCAGGAACCTGGAACATTGGCTCGAGCAATTAAAAACACATATCAAAGCAGGGACTTCTCGCAAGGACCTGTTAGACACTCTGCCTGTACTACAAAAAGCCATAGAGTACATGGCAGATGCCTCTGCCGAATCTATTAAAATGTTGGCAAGATCCGTGGCCCTGGTAAACTCAGCTCGCAGAGCTTTATGGGTTAAAACATGGTCAGGGGATACTGCCGCAAAGGCAAAATTATGTGGGTTGCCTTTTGAGGGGAACTTAGTTTTTGGTCCTGATCTGGAAGCCGTACTTGATAGAATGGCTGATAAGAAAAAGGCCTTCCCTAATAAAAAAGAAAGAAATTCCACAGACCAAGAAGAATTTTCATTCTTTTCGACAAACCGAAGATAAGAAGGAGACAGAGTATAAAAGACCCTGGAGGTCCCAAAGAGGAAGGGGGAAGTCAGGGGTACTATTCCGACCTCCTGGCCAAACCACAAAGAACCAGTGACAGTCCTCCGACTGTGGGAGGAAGGTTGCAAGCCTTTTTTCCACAGTGGAAAACAGCGACCTCCAGTCCATTCGTCCTCAAAATAATAGCAGAGGGCTACAGACTGGAATTCTCTCAATCCCCTTCAAATCACTTTTAGGTAACCCAGGCTCCCGGGACCTAGAAAAATCTCTAGGGATGTCAGCTCTACTTCAGGAACTCATCCAACACAGGGTGATTATAACTGTTCCCCCTGAAGAGGAAGGGAAAGGGTGCTATTCGCACATATTCCTAGTAAGGAAACCATCAGGGAAATTCCGTTTAACCACTTCAATACCAGGCACTTAGACACCTTCCTGCCCATGCCAATTTTCAGCTTTCAGCGCTGTCGCAATTTGAATGACAATTGCGCGGTCATGCTACACTGTACCCAAACAAATTTTTTATCATTTTGTTCCCACAAATAGAGCTTTCCTTTGGTGGTATTGATCACCTCTGCGGTTTTTATTTTTTGCGCAACAAATAAAAAAAGACCGAAAATTTTGAAAAAAGACCGAAAATTTTGAAAAAAAGCAAGTTTTTCTTTGTTTCTGTTAAAACTTTTTGTAAATAAGTATGTTTTCTTCTTCAATGACAAGCACTGATATGACTGCACTGACGGGCACTAATACGGCGGCACTGATGGGCACCGATGAGGTGGCACCAATGAGGTGGCACTGATGAGGTGGCACTGACGGGCACTGATGATGGGCACTGATAGGTGGCACTGATGGGCACTGATAGGTGGCACTGGTATGCGGCACTGATGGGCACTCATAGGTGGCACGGATGGGCACTTATAGGCGGCACTGATGGGCACTGATAGGTGGCACTGATGGGCACTGATAGGTGGCACTGGTATGCGGCACTCATAGGTGGCACGGATGGGCACTTATAGGCGGCACTGATGGGCACTCATAGGTGGCATTGATGGGCACTCGTAGGTGGCATTGATGGTTACTTATGGGTGGCACTGATAGTTGGCACAGATGGGCATGGATGGGCACTGATAGACGGGCACTGATGGGCACGGATGGGCACTGACAGGTGGCATGAATGGACACTGATGTGGGCACTGATGACACTGCTTGTTTGCAGTGATGCCCCTAAGGGTGGCATTGCTGGGCATCACTGCAACATAATGGTGCCAATAAGTGCCCATTTGTGGGCACTGATTGGCACAGATTTGGCACACTGGGGAACACATGTGGATGGCCGTGGGGTACATACCTGGCCATCCACATGTTGCCCCTTCCCTGGTGGTCCTAGTGGCGATCCCTGGTGGTCCAGTGTGGTGATCTGCGGGGGGGCTGCGCTGATAAACAATCAGCGCAGACCCCCCACCAGCATTGGCACCCCTGCTGTGCAGCAGGCGTGCGGGCGCACCTGCTATCCCGCTTAAAGGGACTGACGTATAGCTAACGATGGTTCACGGGATCGTGACAACCTGCCGAAAGTATAATGACGGCGGCTGGTCGGCAAGTGGTTAAAAGAAATCCAATGAAATCAAATTTCGTCATAAATTTAGGCCAGAAAGTATTCTGCTACGTGTCTTTTGGTAAACAAAATCCTGATAAGTGTATGATGATAATTGGTTTGTGGGAAGGTTATAGAGTCTACAAGCTATGCTACGTATCACTGAAAATGGATCAATCCTGAAGTACTGACGGCCTTATGTCATTTCTTGAGGCCCCAAAATGTCAGGACAGTACAAATACCCCCCAAATAACCCCTTTTTGTAAAGATGACAATCCAAGGTATTTAGTAAGAGGCATGGTGAGTTTATTGAAGTTACAATTTTTTGCCCACAATAGTTTGGAAACCGCTGCCGAAGCATTTTCAGGCACAGCGCAATGTACAGGTTCGTGTACCGTCGTGTACCGTCCACTATAGGGACCACGGACACATCTCTGAACATGTGGGATGAATATGATCTATATGTGCATTTATGATGTCCAGCATAAATTAATGTAATGATGCTGATGTAGGTGATCTGGTTATTTGGCAGGCAGCTCCTACAACCCAGAGGATTTCCATAATCTCCACTGCTTGTAGTATAATGTAACGAAAAGGTAATTGAAGTGCCACACCACTGCTGAAAGGTCAAGATACTTTACTTAATTCCAATAAGGGTCAGGGGGACAATAAAAAAAGTAGCCAACGCATTTCCAAGGGATCCAAAAACACCTCCTCCAAATACAATGTATATAGACTGGAAGTTGACTGGACCTTTAGGCCTTATGCACACTGGGCGTTTAGCCCCAGGAAATGAGGCTCCAGCAAGTGCTGATGGAAGGTTCAAGTGCAGCGTCCAGCCCCACTGCCAGCAAACTGTACAAGTCTATGGGAGGCTAACAGCTGGTGTGGCTGGAATGAGCACTGAGCGGCACTATCTTCTAGGGCTGTATGTACCCTGGGATGAATGCCCACAATGTAGACTGCTTGCATTCCAGTCATTCATCCCTAGGCACATACTGCCCAAAACATTGGTACAAGTCGGTGCACCATCCAGCCCTGTCCAGCCACAGCAGCATGCATGATTGAGGATTAAGGTCAGCAGAGCCAGCCTTAGAGTTCCCATCAGGGGGTCCCTAATGTGGGGGGGGGGGGCATGATGTGAGGGGGACTCTGACCGGGACCCTGATGTAAAAGGGGCTCTGATATATAGGGGTGATTTTCTGATGGGGACTCTGATAAATGGAAGGGCTCTGATGGGGACCCTGATGTAAGGGTGGACTCTGATGGGGACTGATATAAGGGTGGACCCTGATATAAGGGTGGACTCTGATGGGGACTTCGATATGAGCATGGACTCGTATGGGGTTCCTGATATAAGGGTGGACTCTGATTGGCACCCTGATGGAAGGATGGACTCTGATATAAGGATGGACTCTGATGGGGACTCTGATGGGAACTGTGATATACAGTATAAGTAGACTCTGATTGGGACCCTGATGGAAGGGTGGACTCTGATGGGGACCGTAATGTAAGGATGGACTCTGATATAAGGGGGACTCTGATGGAGACCCTGATGTAAAGGGGGACTCTGATGGGGACCCTGTTGTAAGGGTGGACTCTGATGGGGACCCAAATGTAAGGGGGTACTCTTATGGGGCCCTCAATGTAAGGATGAACTCTGATGGGGACCCTGATAAAAGGGGGACTCTGATGGGGATCCTGATGTAAGGGTGGACTCTGATTGGGACCCTGAAGGTAGGGTGGACTCTGATTGGGACCCTGATGGAAGGGTGGACTCTGATTGGGACCCTGATGGAAGGGTGGACTCTGATTGGGACCCTGATGGAAGGGTGGACTCTGATTGGGACCCTGATGGAAGGGTGGACTCTGATTGGGACCCTGATGGAAGGGTGGACTCTAGAGGGAACTCTGCTATAAGAGTGGACTCTGATTGGGACCCTGATGGAAGGGTGGACTCTGATGGGGACCGTGATGTAAGGATGGACTCTGATATAAGGGTGGACTCTGATGGGGACCCTGATGTAAGGGAGGACTCTGATGGGGACTCTGATATGAGTGGACTGCAATTGGGATCCTGATGTAAGGGTGGACTCTGATTGGGACCCTGAAGGAAGGGTGGACTCTGATTGGGACCCTGATGGAAGGGTGGACTCTGATTGGGACCCTGATGGAAGGGTGGACTCTAGAGGGAACTCTGCTATAAGAGTGGACTCTGATTGGGACCCTGATGGAAGGGTGGACTCTGATGGGGACCGTGATGTAAGGATGGACTCTGATATAAGGGTGGACTCTGATGGGGACTCTGATATGAGTGGACTCCAATTGGGACCCTGATGTAAGGGAGGACTCTGATGGGGACCCTGATGGAAGGATGGAGTCCGCTATAAGGCTGGACTCTGATGGGACCCTGAGGTAAGGGTGGACTCTGATTGGGGACTATGATATAAGGGTGGACTCTGATTGGGGACTATGATATAAGGGTGGACTCTGATTGGGGACTATGATATAAAGGTGGACTCTGATTGGGGACTATGATATAAGGGTGGACTCTGATTGGATTAATGTAGCCCTGATGAGGACTTTTTTCAGTCCATCATTATTTGTACTATATATAATGCAGCCCTCATACTGACCTGTATAAAGATAAACATTGCTATCTGTCCACTTTCCTTCTTCATCCATAAATGGTCATTTCTGGACGGATTGCGACTTCTTTTCCACCCATTACACAGGAACACAAGAAAAACCGATTACAAGGCAGAACTTCACTTTAGATTGCTTTGAGTTTTGTCACGTCTGCAAAACCAGCAGTAACTAAGGAGACCTGTGAACAGCATGGAGAGGATTACATCATACAGGATACATCTACAAGGGGGAAAAGGGTCATCCTCTGGCTTCTGAAGTACTGCAGTCAGATTCAGCAGGCTTGTAAGAGTGCTTCTGCATTTATCTGCAGGCCCTTTCCACCTGATGCAATGCTAGTTACCCTCCCTGGCTGGAAGTTACTGAGACTGATGGCCAAACCTGGGCGCTCTCTAGGGCCATTCAGAAAATAAGGTAAAGGATCTTGGATAGGAGAGGTGTCAGAGCTGTATGGAACTGCATGAGGCTGAATTGGCATTTAGAACCCAGAAAAGCAGCATGGTGTCAGAGAAAGTATTATTATTATTTTTTTTATAAATAAACAAATTTTCAAAGGCTTTTTTTTTCTAGTGATATCAAGAATAATATTATTATGCTTTTTTTGTTTTTTGGGCAAGTTACCACAACACCATTATCCCGTAGTTTTTAAGATCAAAGATACAATTATGTTGGTGTCCCTTGTTAATTTTACATTGTATTTTTTAAATGTAACTGCCTACTAAAACACATATCCAAGTATTATTCTACACATTTGTTTTATTGTGCATTAAAAAAAGAAAACAAATTAGACATGCTATCTGCCAGTAGAACTTAACCAAAAAGTGGATTCTATGCATCCAAAAATATAGAAAATATAACAAATCAAAATCATTATTCAACTAAAAAAAATCATGCATGTGTCCTGCTTCTTAATATAGGGGATCAACAATGCCAAGAGTTGGTGAAAGCAGGGGTCCGTCATCCGGAGATAATTCCGAAAATCATCCGGATTATTCTCCTGGAGCTCCCGCAGCAAAGGCATATGACATAATTGGTCACGATTAATAAAGCAACCAATTTTTGGTCCAAGAAATCCTCCTCCTCCTGTTCCTGGACTGGACTTGGGTCAAAGCAATAACTCCAAGGCCAATAATAAATAACACGTTATCTCCTCCGATTCCGTAACATGTCTAGTTGACGAATGGCCGCTCCGAAATGAACGGAAAAGCACGAAAAAAAAAATTATTATACAGGATTTATATAGTGCCAACAGTTTGCGCAGCGCTTTACAACATGAGGGCAGACATTACACTTACATTACAATTTGGTACAAGAGGAATCAGAGGGCCCTGCTCGTTAGAGCTTACAATCTAAAAAGGAAGGGTCAATTGATACAAAAGGTAGTAGCTGTGGGGGATGAGCTGATGGAGGGAAGTAAAACAAGGTTAGTTAGAAGCAGGATAGGCTTCTTTGAAGAGAAGGGTTTTCAGGGATCGTCTAAAGATGGATAGATTAGGGGACAGTCGGGCAGATTGGGGTAGGGAGTTCCAAAGGATGGGCGAAGCTCTGGAGAAATCCTGGACGCGAGCATGGGAGGAGGTGACAAATATTATCCCATATATATCCCACATATATATATATTTTAAAGCTCCCCATCCCTTCGTGCTCGCGCGCCAAAGAAAACGCATACGTATGTCGCACTCGCAAATTTAAACAGCGTTCAAATCTCACATGTGAGGTATCGCCACGATCGTAAGAGTGAGAGCACAAGATCTCCTCTGCAACTCTAAACTGGTAACTGTTAAAATTTTTTTAAAGTGCTGCTTATGGAGATGTTTAAATACTGTAGTTTGTCGCCATTCCACAAGCGTGTGCAATTTTAAAGCGTGAAATGTTAGGTATAAACAGTGGGTAAAATAATTATTTGATCCCCTGCAGATTTTGGACGTTTGCCCACTTACAAAGAAATGAAGGGTCTAAAATTTTTTACCATAGGTGTATTTTAAAAGATAGAGACAGAATACCAACCAAAAATCCAGAAAAAAACACACAAACCAAATGTTATAAATTTAGTTGCAGTTCAGTGAGTAAAATAAGTATATACGAGAAAAGGAAGGGGTTTTTTAGGGACTTTAGGGAAATCATGACCTGGTAAGGTCACCCATTTCCATCCCTAGGGACTTTAAATGAAACCATGACCTGGTAAGGTCATGTGTTTCCATCCCAATCTATATCACAAACAAGGGGGATTGCTAAAAGGGAGGGTGGGACTTTATATGAAGCATGTGACAGCGAAAGGGTAATAGGATGAACATAGGGGAATTTATTGACATAATACTAAAGCATACACATTGCAACCGTAAAATGCATACAGTCAAACAATTCATGCATAATTAAATACATAAAAAATATATAAATGAATGAAATATAACATACATTGTAATGTTCATACAATTAATGGATAGGTAACAAAGGTAAAAAATAAAAAAATTGAATAATGATGACTCAGGATACCACCTAAACAAATTCCCTAGTGCACCACAAACAGAGTTGGGTAAAATTGATATTAGAAACAGTAATGCCTGCTGGACCTAAGGCCTCGCTGGACCTGTAGGGGGGGTTAAGATATGATATAGTTGATGGGGACTGATTAGACAGTTGGACACGGCAATTAATGGCTCAACGCGTTTCGTGGCTTCCATGCCACTCGTCAGGAGCAAGCACGTGTGTATCTGAAAATATATAGGAATGGATAAGCAAAAGGAAAACAAAAAACAATACTAGTAGGGGAGCGTGGTGTATGAGCCCCCCGCGGCTGGTATATAAATATACTCACTAAGAAACTGGGCACTGATGGTATGGCGGCGGGACCCCGCAAGCCATCCAGGTTACCCCCCAACCGGGAGCCGAGGCGGGGAGCCCCGCGGGGACGAAAGCAGGCGCCAACCAGGGTAGGCATGGGGACCGAGGGTTATCTAGGGAGGTGAAAGATAGTAATGGTTAGTGAAGGCAAAGTTGTGGGAAAGGAGAGAAAGAGAGGGGGAACCCCACGGATATTGTGTGAGAAGTAGAGGAAAAGCAGTAGAGGGCAAAGGAAGGAAAAACAAATAACCGGACGGTAGGTAAAGAGTAGGTGAAAAGTGAGGAAACGTCAAACCAGTGCAGTGACCAACCATGGAAGAAGGTGATAGGTGTACCTGAAAAAGAAGATTGGGGCCCCAAAGAGGCAGAGTTCCTAAATTATGTGAGATCGGGTGTGTGGAAAGCCTCGAATGCCCAGGTTGCCCCGGAGAGTGTCCATATAATGGGGCCGCCCACCAACGTCACGCCGTGCAGCAGGGGGAGGAGCACCGCAAGTCAGACAGGAGGAGCCGCGACGCGCCTTGCGGGTCTCCTCCCTCCCCCAGGCAGTTCTCTGGGGGGATGGACGCCGGGCTACTGCGCGTCGACGTCACGCACTACGCTGTGCTTGCGGCGTCCCTTTTGTGGCGCCGTCAGGCACAGCTGTTGTTTCCATACTCGTGGGCTAGTGGGGAGGTCATCTGTGCCGTCTTGCCGGACACCTGTCCGACTTGCGGTGCTCCTCCCCCTGCTGCACGGCGTGACGTTGGTGGGCGGCCCTGTTATATGGACGCTCTCCGGGGTGGACTGGGCATTCGAGGCTTTCCACACACCCGATCTCACAATATTTGGGAACTCTCCCTCTTTGGGGCCCTAATCTTCTTTTTCAGGTACACCTATTACCTTCTTCCATGGTTGGTCACTGCACTGGTTTGCCATTGACGTTTCCTCACTTTTCACCTACTCTTTACCTACCGTCCGGTTATTTGTTTTTCCTTCCTTTGCCCTCTACTGCTTTTCCTCTACTTCTCACACAATGTCCTTGGGGTTCCCCCTCTCTTTCTCTCCTTTCCCACAACTTTGCCTTCACTCACCATTACTATCTTTCACCTCCCTAGATAACCCTCGGTCCCCATGCCTACCCTGGTTGGCGCCTGCTTTCGTCCCCGCGGGATTCCCCGCCTCGGCTCCCGGTTGGGGGTAACCTGGATGACTTGCGGGGTCCCGCCGCCATACCATCAGTGCCCAGTTTCCTAGTGAGTATATTTATATACCAGCCGCGGGGGGCTCATACACCACGCTCCCCTACTATTATTGTTTTTTGTTTTCCTTTTGCTTATCCATTCCTATATATTTTCAGATACACACGTGCTTGCTCCTGACGAGTGGCATGGAAGCCACGAAACGCGTTGAGCCATTAATTGCCGTGTCCAACTGTCTAATCAGTCCCCATCAACTATATCATATCTTAACCCCCCCTACAGGTAAAGCGAGGCCTTAGGTCCAGCAGGCATTACTGTTTCTAATATCAATTTTACCCAACTCTGTTTGTGGTGCACTAGGGAATTTGTTTAGGTGGTATCCTGAGTCATCGTTATTAAATTTTTTTATTTTTTACCTTTGTTACCTATCCATTAATTGTATGAACATTACAATGTATGTTATATTTCATTTGTTTATATATTTTTTATGTATTTAATTATGCATGAATTGTTTGACTGTATGCATTTTACGGTTGCAATGTGTATGCTTTAGTATTATGTCAATAAATTCCCCTATGTTCATCCTATTACCCTTTCGCTGTCACATGCTTCATATAAAGTCCCACCCTCCCTTTTAGCAATCCCCCTTGTTTGTGAGTAAAATAAGTATTTGATCCCCCAAGCAAAACATGACTTAGTACTTGGTGGAGAAACCCTTGATGGCAAGCATAGAGGTAAGATGACCAAAAGAACACCATCCCTACAGTCAAACGCAGAGCTGGAAACATAATGCTTTGGTGTGTTTTCTCTGCTAAAAGGTACAGGCCGACTTTGCTGCATTGAGGGGCCAATTGATGGGGCCATGTGTAGCAAGGTCCCAGGCCTCCTTCGGTCTAATAAGAACCTCCAGGGCCAGAGATAGCTGACATCCTTCTGTATATGGTGGGTTGTGTGCAAAACAGTTAGATTCATTGGGCGCCAGACACTTCTTGAATGCAAAAGAGATTTTATTTCCCTTAACAGAACTTTTGGAGAGAGGGTTCGGGCCAGGACAACCTTAGGTAGTTGCAAGATTAATTGGCAGACTCTGAGACTTCAACAGGAGGACAGCCATGCAAGGAAAGGCATCCAGTGAGACGCCACATCTGCATGTGTAGAAATGCTGTCTCCAATGGCAACAGTCTTTACCAGTTTCTAACACAAAGTGTAACAGTTCCTTCACTTCCACTACAATCACTTCTTGTAGATCTTCAGCCCACTGAGCTCCCAGTCTCTCTCACTAGACTAGACTATTCACTGCCACTTAATCCCTTGAGCTCCTCCAATCTTCATGGTGGTATCTTCCTCAAGCATCACCCCCACTTCTATGCTGGGTCCCTAACTTGGCACTCAAGATACTTCTCAAGCTTCACCTCACTGGTCACCCTCGGTCCCTGGCTTGGCACACAAGGCTGCTCTGCAAGCGTCACCTCTACTGGATGGGTCCCTGGCTTGAAGTTTCCCGATTATTCACCGTCCCCAGTTGGTGAGAATACGGCTCCGGTACTTGCTTCAGCTACTCTCTGTGGTCCCTCTTACTAAGGTGGTTGGTCCCTTAGTGGCGACAGCTTCCCCTCTACCTCCGACCACAACTGGTTCCCTGGCCGGCAGAACTGTCACTTCTGGTTGGACTGCAAGCCGCAATCCCAACCCTACGCTACTCTCTTGCTTCTGGATAGGCCCTCAGACAGAACACTGAAGATGGGTCATGGATGAGTCTTCCAGCATGACAGTGACCCAAATCATACCACCAAGGCAACAAAGGAGTGGCTCAAGAAGAAGCACGTTAAGGTCTTGGAGTGGCCAAGCCAGTCTCCAGACCTTAATCCTATAGAAAAACCTTGAGGATTTAGAGAAGATCTGTAAAGAAGAGTGGACCAAAATCCCTCCTGAGATGTGTGCAAACCTGGTCACTAAGGCCCCTTTCACACTGGGGCGGTTTGCAGGCGTTATTGCGCTAAAAATAGCGCCTGCAAACCGCCCCTAAACAGCCTTCGCTGTTTGTTCAGTGTGAAAGCCCGAGGGCTTTCACACTGAAGCGGTGCGCTGGCAGGAGAAGAAAAAATCTCCTGTCAGCCGCATCTTTGGAGCAGTGAAGGAGCGGTGTATTCACCACTCCTAAACCGCTCCTGCCCATTGAAATCAATGGGACAGCGCGGCTTTACCACGGCAATACCGCGGCTATAGCCGCGCTATACGAGAGGTTTTAAGCCTTTTTCGGCCGCCAGCGGGGGGTTAAAACCGCACTGCTAGCAGCCGAATACCGCGGTAAAACAGCGCTAAAAATAGCGCTGTTTTACGGCCGACGCCCCCTACCGCCCCAGTGTGAAAGGGGCCTAACGTCTGACCTCTGTGCTTCCCAACAAGGGTTTCTCCACCAAAGTACTAAGTCATGTTTTGCTTGGGGATCAAATACTTTTTTTACTCACTGAACTGCAACTTAATTTATAGCATTTGTTTTGTTTGTTTTAATTCTGTATTTTGGTTGATATTCTGTCTCTATCATTTAAAATGCACCTATGATAAAAATGATAGACCCTTCATTTCTTTGTAAGTGGGAAAACCTTCAAAATCTGCAGGGGATCAAATAATTATTTCCCCCACTATATTTACTTGACGTAACATCATCTTTCACATTCTACAAAAAAATTGGGCTAAATTTACTGTTTCATTTTTTTAAATTCATTGAAGTGTATTCTTTCCAAAAAAAATTAGCGTTTGAAAGACAGTGTGACATAAAATATTGCAACGACCGCCATTTTATTCTCTAGGGGTCTCTGCTAAAAAGTATATAGAATGTTTGGGGGGGGGGGGGGGTCTAAGTAGTTTTCTAGCAAAAAAAAATACTGATTTTAACTCGTAAACAACAAGTGTCAGAAAAGGCCTGGCCTTCAAGTGAACTTACAGTATCTATTAACTTTCTAAAAAAACATCAACAAGGGCGGGGGAAATCGTGTAAAACATTTTGGGAAGGAACGTTAAAGGAAAACTTGAAGAACAGAGCAGTATTAGAGAGTTTTGTAGAAACTGCTGAGTGTGAGTTTCATCCAGCCGATACTAATCTGAGCATCACCAGATCATTCTACTAAAATCTTCCCACAAAGCAGAACTGAGTTTTTATGAAACAGAAACTGGACATCATGTACAGGTGACCGCTGTTTGTGATGGGGCCCCCGGCTAACTGTCACTGTAGTAGCTGTATTGTCAATACCTGTCATTATTCCTAACAGAAGGGTTTCCGAAATCAAGAACAGGAAAGTTAGTACCAGTGGCAGTGCATCCATTAGGGGCGCACAGGCGTCGCCCCCTCTCTCCAGCCGCCCCCCCCCTCTGTGTACTATGGATAGATTCTTGCATTGCATGAATCTATCCATGGCCGCTGTAGCCACCCCCTATTCAGGCGTCCGGACCCTTTTCGGACGCCTGAATTACAGCGGTTGGGGATGTTTTTGAAGCACCTGATTAGCGCCATAGGCTCTTATAGGCTTGAAGAAAGGTGAACTGCGAGCGCAATCCATTGCGCTCGCAGTGCACCCAGGTGTGTTAACAAAGCTAATGAATATTTGCTTTGCTAACACAGAACCGCCTCTCAGCTAACCTGATTGTCACCTGATTGGCTGAAGGCAGAGGCGATCTTATTGGCCGCCTAGCATAACAGGAAGAAGACACGCACGGAGGACAGAGCAGCCATCGCCGCGCCACCCGTCCCACAGCTCGCCGCCTGACCCACCACCACGTTGGGGTAAGTCCCGAGCAGAACTCAGTCCCATGCCAGCCCACTACTGGGGATTGGCTGAGGCCTCCTCCTAACCCTGCCCACTAATTCTAGAAGATTCACCAACCTTCCAGACACCAGGGGGAGGAGGCACCAGAGGGCTGCCAGGATGAGTCATCCAGCCATGAACTCTAATAACCCCGACCCAATTACAGACTCACATATGTACACTATGAGTCAGAGTATGGTTACACACTACATCGTGCACACACTAGAGGGTGCTACACAATATTATTCATGGTCTTGCACGCACCAGTACCCTATATCGCAGATGCAAACTCTCAAAACTTTTAACAAACATTTTCAGCATTTAGCGTTTTAAGACTGGAGAATGCAAAATCTTGTGCAGCTGTGCATGGGGGCCAATCAGCTTCAGTTTGTTCAATTGAGCTTTGACAAAAAAAAAAAGAAAAAGTAAGAAAAACCGGAAGCTGATTGGTTTCTATGCACAGCTGCACCAGGGTTAGCACTCTCCAGTTTTACTAAATCAACCCCCATGGGGTTAATGTCAGTATGTAGCAGAAGTCTCAAGGCAATATATTTACACTGCTACGACATAGGCAGTTAATCACATTGCTGCACATCTGCTAAATGGCATCACGTTTCTCTGCGTGTGGGGAAAGTGTGCAATTAGGTGTAACTTTTTCTTTTTTTTTTTTTACTTTTTTTTTTTTCTATTTTTTACTTACATTTTTTAATCACATTAAGCTCCTTGATTTTTTTTTTTTTTGCCTCCCTTCCACATGTCTTGCGTTACATTGTGAAAGTGCTGATCGCTCTGATTTTCATTGTGTTGTTGGAGGGGAAGTGGCCGGTTCTCACTCCTGCGCACTTTCTCTATAGTTTATGATGGAAAATTTAATAAAATTTATTATCTAAAGAAATGAGCCACACAGGCTGAAGTTCCTTCCATAATTAGTGGCAGGAAAGTACCGTGAAGTGTTTGTGTCCTAATACTGACAACGTGTATAAAAACCTGGTCTCGTTCTTAGCACTGGTTATTTCCACAGCAAATTCCAGATCACAGTCACAGTGAGATCGGGGACGCGTCGCGCTCGTAACAAAATTTCACCTGCAGAAGCTCGTTCGTCGCGTTTCGTCTTATGGCCTCTTTGATTTTAGGGTGCTCTATTTTCATGTGTCAGTGTAGCACTTCCAGGTTTTTAGTATCTATTCCAGAGGGTATCCCCCCCTATCAGTGCAAGGCAGCACCATATTTTATTCAGGCGTAATCCAGGGTCACCATCTATCCCTGGACTGAGATGACACGATCGTGTAAATCCTGGTGCCGTTCGGTGTCTGTGGGAATATTTTTTGTAAAAACTCTACCTATCTTTAACTACTTGTCGCCCGCCCACTGTCATATGACGGCAGGACGGTTCAGCTGTAGTTCTGGGCGGACGTCATATGACGTGATCAACTTCCCAGAGGGCGCCCGCCGTGTCACAGGGGACCCGATGCGCGTACGCGGCGGCCGCGATGTCCGCCGCGCACCCGCGATTGCCGGGTAACAGAGCAGGACCGTGGCTCTGTGTGTGTAAACACACAGATCCACGTCCCGTCAGAGGAGAGGAGACCGATGGTGTGTCCCTTGTACAGAGGAACACCGATCGGTCTCCTCCCCTTGTGAGTCCCCTCCCCCTACAGTAAGAATCACTCCCTAGGAACATAATTAACTCCTCGATCGCACCCTAGTGTTAACCCCTTCATTGACAGTCACATTTACACAGTAATCAATGCATTTTTAATAGCACGGATCGCTGTATAAATGTGAATGTTCCCAAAAAATGTGTCAAAAGTGTCCGATGTGTCCGCCACAATATCGCAGTCATGAAAAAAATCGCAGATCGCCGCCATTATTAGTAAAAAAAAAAAATAATAATAAAAATGGTATAAATCTATCCCCTATTTTGTAGACGCTATAACTTTTGCGCAAACCAATCAATATACGCTTATTGCGATATTTTTTTACCAAAAATATGTAGAAGAATACATATCGGTCTAAACTGAGGAAAAAAATTTGTTTTAAAAAAAAAATTTGGATATTTATTATAGCACAAAGTAAAAAATATTGTGTTTTTTTTCAAACTTGTCCCTCTTCTTTTGTTTATAGCGCAAGAAATATAAACCGCAGAGGTGATCAAATACCACTAAAAGAAAGCTCTATTTGTGGGAAAAAAAATGATAAAATTTCATTTGGGTACAGCGTCGCACGACCGCGCAATTGTCATTCAAAGTGCGACAGCGCTGAATGCTGAACATTGGTCCGGGCAGGAAGGGGGTGAAAGTGCCCGGTATTGAAGTGGTTAATTGATGCCGCAAATCATATCTATGATGGAATGGCATTGTCAACCTAGTGTGGAAACTTCACCTATGGAGATTTTTAAGGGTAAAAGTTTGTTGACATTCCACGGGCAAGGAGCAATTTTGAAGCGTGACATGTTGGGTATCAATTTACTCGGCGTAACATCATCTTTCACAATATTAAAAAAAAAAAAAATTGGGTTAATTTTACTGTTTTCTTATTTTTTAATTCAAAAAAGTGTATTTTTTCCAACAAAATCGTGCTTGTAAGACGGCTGCGCAAATACGGTGGGGCATAAAGTATTGCCACAACCGCCATTTTATTCTCTAGGGTGTCTGAAAAAAATATATATATATAATGTTTGAGGGTAATTTTCTAGCAAAAAAACCTGATTTTAACTTGTAAAAAAATAGGCCTGGTCCAAACATCATGTATTGGTACACATATCATTTGAATAGCTGCTGTTCCCCTGTTTGGTTGAGTTTTATAGACTGTGGCTCAGTTCAACAAATTCTCTTTATAAACATTGAATATTGAAATTCCTCAGCTACCTTTCTCCTCGATTCACTGTGTGAACAGGTAATTGCTCGGTAATCTCTGTCTGTTTATGCTACGATTGTAGTGTACACACTGCGGCCCTGGGTCTGGCCGTCTTCCCTCGCCCAGGATTGGCTGCTCCCGTTATGGGTGAGGAGTAAAGACGTGTTATGTGTAAACATGGATTTGTGTCTCACCATGGTTGGAGCACAATGCCCCATCATTAACTGATTTCACACACAGCTCCTTGCCTGTTGTACCTGGCGTAGAAGGGGCCCCGTGGTGCACTACAAAGCCCCCCCCTCCAGGTCCAGAGATATGGGGGGTATCAGGAGACTGTGGGTGCTTGGCTCAGCCTTGGTGGAGACATTGCTATTTTCTGGGTGTCTTCTTGGTTGGAACTCGCTGAGCCCCATCCTGGTGGAGCTGGGGGTGCTCGCTCGGAACTGCTATTCAGGTCTGTACCCGTCTTTATATGCATCCTTTTTCCACTACTTTCACCCTGTGAGCCCCATTCACACCTGAGCGTTTTGTAGCTTGATGCCTTGAAGCTACAAAACGCTGGAGGGGAAAAAAAATCAATTATTCTCTATGGAGATGGTTCACATCTCCACTCCAAAACGCCTGAAGCCAGAAGCTCCAAAACGCCTGAAGCCAGAAGCTCCAAAACGCCTGAAGTCAGAAGCTCCAAAACGCTTGAAGCCAGAAGCTTCAGAACGCCTGAAGCCAGAAGCTCCAAAACGTCTGAAGCCAGAAGCTCCAAAATGCCTGAAGCCAGAAGCTCCAAAACGCCTGAAGCTAGAAGCTCCAAAACGTCTGAAGCCAGAAGCTCCAAAACGCCTGAAGCCAGAAGCTCCAAAACGCCTGAAGCCAGAAGCTCCAAAACGCCTGAAGCCAGAAGCTCCAAAACGCCTGAAGCCAGAAGCTCCAAAACACCGGAAGCCAGAAGCTCCAAAACATCGGAAGCCAGAAGCTCCAAAACGTCTGAAGCCAGAAGCTCCAAAACACCTGAAGCCAAAAGCTCCAAAACGCCTGAAGCCAGAAGCTCCAAAACGTCTGAAGCCAGAAGCTCCAAAACGTCTGAAGCCAGAAGCTCCAAAACATCGGAAGCCAGAAGCTCCAAAACTCCTGAAGCCAGAAGCTCCAAAACGTCTGAAGCCAGAAGCTCCAAAACATCGGAAGCCAGAAGCTCCAAAACGCCTGAAGCCAGAAGCTCCAAAACGCCTGAAGCCAGAAGCTCCAAAACGCCTGAAGCCAGAAGCTCCACAACGCCTGAAGCCAGAAGCTCCAAAACGCCTGAAGCTCAAACAAGTTCTGGACTTTTTTTTTTTTTAGGCGGATTTGGGTGTTTTTTCTGCTTTTTACATTGGTGACCTTTTGACCTGTACAAGATTGCGGCAAAAATTGTGGTAAAATTGCGCGACTTTCTGGCTGAAAACGCTACGCTCAGGTGTGAATGGGGGCCTAATGGACACTTCCTGTCCTAGTGTGACAACCTTCCCCCGGACTGCGCCTACGGAGACTTGTAGGCATTGTCGTTCTAGGACAGGAGTACAGCACACCGCCTCCTATCCTCTCCATAACATAGGGGGAAGTTGTTCTGTAGTCCACAAGGAGAACTAAGCAGGCATGGTGTCAGTGTAGAGATGTGCACGGCGGAAAAAATGTGTTTAGTTTTTGGATCCGTTCATTAAGTTAATCATTTAGTTTGGTCATATTCGTTATGTTAGAATTTGTATCGTATATTCGTATTCTGTTAGTAAATTTAGTTATTTTTGTATTGATTCGAATTTCGGAAGATGGCGATGATTGTTCTATTGTATTCTATTCTGTTCTAATCTATTCAATTTTTTTCTATTATATTCTTTTCCGTTCTTATCATCATCCTATTTTATTTTTACACCTTACTGTATTTAGTGCAATATGTTTTCATTTCGAATCTGAATTCATTTTCTAATTTTTTGAATTCATTATTTCGTTACATTATTTCGTTACATTATTTTGTTTCCTTACACAGTTGTGCTCATAAGTTTACATACCCTGGCAGAGTTTATGATTTCTTGGCCATTTTTCAGAGAATATGAATTCGAAAACAAAAACTTTTCTTTCACTCAACTCATGGTTAGTGTTTGGTTGAAGCCATTTTATTATCAATCAACTGTGTTTTACTCTTTTTTAACCACTTCAGCCCCGGAAGATTTGGCTGCTGAATGACCGGGCCATTTTTTGCGATTCGGCACTGCGTCGCTTTAACTGACAATTGTGCGGTCGTGCAACGTCCTTTTTTTTCTCATAAATAGAGCTTTCTTTTGGTGGTAATTGATTGCCTCTGCGTTTTTTTATTTTTGTGCTATAAACAAAAAAAGAGCGACAATTTTGAAAAAAACACTACATAATTTTTTGCTATAATAAATTTCCCCATTTTGAAAAAAAAAAAAAAAAAACACATTTTTTTCTCAGTTTAGGCTGATATGTATTCTTCATATTTTTAGTAAAAAAAAATAAGCGTATATTGATTGGTTTGCGCAAAAGTTATAGCGTCTATGAAATAGGGGATAGATTGATAGCATTTTTATTTATTTATTTATTTTTTACTAGTAATGGCGGCGATCTGCGATTTTTATTGTGACTGTGACATTATGGCGGATACATCGGATACTTTTGACACATTTTTGGGACCATTGTAATTTATACAGCGATCAGTGCTATAAAAATGCACTGATTACTGTAAAAATGTCACTGGCAGTGAAGGGGTTAATTGTGTTCCCTGGGAGGTGATTCTAACTGAAGGGGGAGGGGACTGAGTAGAGGAAGTGACGGATCATGGTTCCTAGCTAATAGGAACACACGATCTGTCACTTCTCACAGAGCAGAACAAGAATTTGTGTGTTTACACACACACACGTCCGTGTTCTGCCTCTCATGTGCCTGCGATCGCTCGTGGCCGACTGTCGGCCACGAGCATCCGGCGGCACGCGAGCGTCTGCTATCCCGATCCCACGAGCCGACGTATAGCTACGAAGGCTCGCGCGATCGTGCCAACCTGACGCAGTAAAATGACGGCAGATGGTCGGCAAGCGGTTAAATCATAATAGCAACAGAAACTATCCAAATGAACCTGATCAAAAGTTTACATACCCTGGAATGTTTGGCCTTGGTACAGACACAGAAGATGGCACACACGGGTTAAATTGGCAATTAAGAGGGAACATTCCAGGGTATGTAAACTTTTGATCAGGGTCTTTTGGGTAGTTTCTGTTGCTATTATGAGTAAACACAGTTGATTGATAATAAATGTCTAACCATGAGTGAAAGAAAAGTTTTTGTGTTATCATTCATATTCTCTGAAAAATGGCCAACAAATCATAAATTCTGCCAGGGTATGTAAACTTATGAGCACAACTGTGATTTATTTCGGATTTGTTACTATTGTGATTAGGAAATTGTACATCTGAATCTCCGAATATTGAAAATTTTGTCCGAATTTTGATTCGTAATGAAACGCGTCGCACATGTTTAGTTCAGTGAAAAGCCAGCCAGAGACCCAGAGAATATTATTAGAAAATGTTCCTTTTTTAGAATATTCGTTTCATTTTCTAATGGTTAGTGGTAGAGTTGCACCGGCTCCAATACTGGTAACGGTATAGATACCGAGTATTTTCACGGATACTTGTACTCGTGAAATTACTCCCGATGGCGAAAACTGATACTTTGCGGTGCGATTTGCGTCCTTACAAAATGAATGGCCTCAAATCGCACTGCAAAGAATCGCATTCGATTTGAACAGGAATGCAATGTGTGATACCCGTCCGAAATCGCATGCAGTTTCCCCGCACCGCTCCTGTGTGAACTGGGACAGAAGTCACTATGACAAGCCTGAGTTCACACAGGAGCGGTGGGGGAAACGGCATGCGATTCAGACAGGAATTGCACCGCATTCCTGTTCAAATCGCATGCGATTCTTTGCAGGACGATTTGAGCCCATTCATTTTGTATGAGTTTAAATCACACTGCAAAGTGAGTACTTGACCGAAAGTATCGGTACTCCTACACGGCCAATAAACATCCGGTATCGGTGCATCCCTAATTCCTTATGGTAGAACGATTCATTTCGCGAAATAAATTTTGTATATTTGGAATTTGTTTTGAATTCAGATTCCGTTAGTATATTTGTTTTCAAACCGATTCGAATTTTGGAAAACAGCTATATTTGTTCTATTCTATTCTATTTCTACTAAAAAAAAAATTCTATTCAATTCTTTTTCAACTCTTATCATCTTATTTCACTTTTATACCTTATAGTATTTATTTGCAATATGTTTTCATTTCAAATTCAAATTCATTTTTTATATTCAAATTCATTGTTGAATTTTTTTCTAATTTGATTCAAATTTAAATCCATTTTTTAATTTTTCTAATTCGAAGTGGTTATTTCCTTATATTTTTTTCATTTTATTATGAATTATTTTGAATGCGCTACTATTACGGATTTGGAAATTCAGATACATCCGTATCTCCGAATAACGAGAATTTTATAACTAAACGAATCGTACGAATATCAAGATTTAGTGGAAAGCTGGCCAGAGACCCAGAGAATTTTGTTAGAATTTTTTTTTTTTTTTTTTTGGAATGTTCGTTTTATTTTCTAAGGGTTAGTGGTAGAGTTGCACCGGCACCAATTGAGTATTTTTACAGATTCGTTTCATTTTCTGATGGTTAGTGGAGCCAAATTGACATTTGTTTTAAAAAATTTGAAGGAGCAGGATGGAAAATCTTTCTCAAATGAACAAATTTCTAACTGAGTGAGGAAAATATAGTAATATTGTAATGGAATCTATTTATTACACCTGGGATTCTATTCGGATTTTGGGATCTGGATGAAATGATTCTAAGGGCTTTGTCGAATGTAAAAAAAAATCATCTGGACTGTACCACTGCTGGGTTTTGAAACTTAAAGTGGTGTTCCGGCCGAAATTATACTTTTTAAATAAAAATACCCCTATAATACACAAGCTTAATGTATTCTAGTAAAGTTAGTCTGTAAACTAAGGTCTGTTTTCTTAGTTTATAGCAGTAGTTTGTTATTTTATAAACTTACAGCAGGCCGTGGCCATCTTAAGTGTGGGCATCTGAAGCCAGACTGTATTTCTTCCTGGATCTCATCCTTGCAGATCTCGCACATGCTCAGTGCAGCACAAGCAGTGTAATAGGTTTCAGGTCAGGTTTCCATAGCAACGGCAGTGTCAGAGGAAGTTGCCGCCCCTTCCCAGAAGGCATTGCAAACAGGAAATGAGGTGATGGGCCACGGCCAGGGGAGGAGGAAGTGAAAAATCATCTGGACAGCTGTCCATATTCAATAGAAAAAAAATCCAGTACATATAGAATGCGGTATACAGTCACTGACTAGCATATTTGGTTGCAACATATATAATTCTAGAACTTACATGGCAACGCGTTTCGCAGACAATATCCACTTCTTCAGGACCCGGATAGTCAGCAATTCCAGGATAATTGCTGTCAAATGTTGTTGTAAATTGTATTCTATACAGCAAATAATGAACTCTGTCCCCCAAAAGAAGAAAAAAATGCCACCCCCCTGGTCTGCATAAGTACCTCAGGCCAATGATTAAGCAATAGGGCACACCACCGCACCACCCCCAAAAGAAGGTGTCTGACCCAATAGGTACTGGAATTTTTGCATTGAATTATGCGTTTCTAACAGGCAACAGAGTGGCTTAGTGGTTAGCACTTCTATCTGGAAGCACTGGGGTCCTAGGTTCAAACCCTAAAACAGGACTCCATCTGCATGGAGTTTGTATGTTCGCTTTGTGATTTGTGTGGTTTTCTCCCATACTCCAAAAATGCGCCGGTGGGTCAAATATCCCTATTAAATCAGATGCAAGCCATCTATGAATGCAGGAGGGGGCAGATGAATAAAAGGTCCTCCTCCTCCATTCATAGAGCTCTTTTATTGATGGAAGCTATAGTACAGCTTGCCTATGAATGCGGGAAGGGGCATGAAGGGCAGGCAGAATCTGCACTCTTATTGAGGGCCTGTATCAGGTCACCCCTGCAGCATCACAGAAGACTACCTCAAGGAGGGATGGGTTGGGGGTTGCAGAAGACTTCAGATTTTCACTATTACAGCTGGAATCAGCACAAGGGACACTTTGCAATAAATGTAAGTGACGTCCCTGGTGCTGATTTTTTTTTTTTTAAAGTTATTTAACCACTTATGGACCGCCCACCGTCGTTATACGTCTGTACTTTGAAGAAGAATATCGTTGTTATGGCAGTAGCTAGCTACCATAACCCCGGTATCCTCTTCTTCAGCGCGTGGTCCGCTTTCCGATAAAAGTGGTCTCTGCGGCGGATTCGCCGCAAGATCACTTTTATCGGCGGCGGGAGAGGGTCCTGCCCCCCCTCCCGCTGCGCTCCGGGGCCCTCCGCCTCTTACCGGAGCCGTCGGCAGAGGCAGAGGCGATCCGATGTTTTCCCTAGCCTGACATGGAGACGAGTGAGGGGAAGATGGCCCCCACCCGTCTCCATACCATTGCAGGGTGGAAGCGATGTCAAAACGTCACTTCCGCCCATAGCTCTTAAAGGGCCATTTTTTTGTTTTAGTATTTTTTTAAATGACACATTTTTTTAATTTTTATTTTTTATTGCATTTTAATGTAAATATGAGATCTCAGGTCTTTTTGACCCCAGATCTCATATTTAAGAGGACCTGTCATGCTTTTTTTTCTATTACAAGGGATATTTACTTGTAATAGGAATAAAAGTGACACCATTTTATTTTTTTAAACAATGTAAAAACAAAAAATAAAAGGTAAAATAAGAGAATTTTTTTTTTTAAACGCGCCCCGTCCCGCCAAGCTCGCGTGCAGAAGCTAAACGCATACGTGAGCAGCGCCCGCATATAAAAACGGTGTTCAAACCACACATGTGAGGTATTGCCGCGATCGTTAGAGCGAGAGCAATAATTCTAGCCCTAGACCTCCTCTGTAACTAAAATCATGCAACCTGTAGAATTTTTTAAACGTCGCCTATGGAGATTTTTTTAAGGGTAAAAGTTTGTCGCCATTCCACGAGCGGGCGCAATTTTGAAGCGTGACATGTTGGGTATCAATTTACTCTGTGTAACATTCTTTCACAATATAAAAAAAAAAATTGGGCTAACTTTACTGTTGACTTATTTTTTTAATTAAAAAAAAGTGTATTTTTTCCAAAAAAAGTGCGATTGTAAGACCGCCGCGCAAATACAGTGTGACAGAAAGTATTGCAACGACCGCCATTTTATTCTCTAGGGTGTTCGGGAAAAAAATGTATAATGTTTGGGAGTTCTAAGTAATTTTCTAAAAAATGTTTTTAAAATGTTTTAAAGAGGCTCGGTCCTTAAGAGGTAACTTACCTTAAAATCTATTAAAACGAATGACACTTCTTTTGATGTCCTCCATCTTTCAGATTCCGGGCTTCCTGCGGAGAGGGACAACTACTTAACACCGGTGTATGAAAGCAATTACACCGATGGTACAAATATTACTGTATCACAGCTATCTGGTTGGTGATGTATTGAATTACATTATATATATATATATATATATACCTAGAAATGATCACCCCATACAAGCTCTCTTTGTACAATACGTTTTAGGTAGCAAAGGTGTTTCAGGTTTATACTGATAATAGGTTGTTAAAGTGAGCGCGCCAAAGTGGAATCCAAGAAAGTTTACTGAAACCAACATTTTTCGGGACACAAAAAGGGGGTAAAAAAATAAATAAATAAATAATTCACTTCCATCGAAACTGCATGTAAATTAGTTCAGTGCATTATTTTTCTTTGTTTGTTTGTCCAGAAAATACAATAAAAAAAGATTTAAAAAAAAAAAAATTAGTTCAGTGCGAATGGTGGGGGTGAATGTTCTTAAGCTATAGTCGCTGCAGATTGGATCTGTGAATGGGAAATTTCTGCATTATGGCCACCAGATGGGGCTGAGAATCAACAGAAATAAGTATGCTCCTCAGCCCCACCTAGTGGCCATAGTGCTGCATTTTCCCCATGAATCTGCAAAGAATATTTCCGGGAAGCATTGATTTTACCACATTTGGACAGAACTCTTCCATGTCCTGCCAGGGCCCCCCCCCAGCCCGCCCCAATGACGCGCCGCCAGGTTCTGCTTTCTGCCAATGCCTCCTGGCGTATGTAGCTTTTATATCCCGGGAGGCACCAGGAGGAGAGTCCACATCATTCTCACCCAGGAGGAAGGGGGCGGGACCGGAGTGCGAAGAATAAAAAAAGTAAATGAACAAAAGACCCCGCCCCCCAAATAAAAAAAGGAGAGAGGGTTATAATGGCGCAAACTATTTTTTTTTTGAGTAGACGTCGGCTTATAGGTTCTCTGGGCTTCATTGTCTGAAGAGTGTGAATCCAATCGAAAGTTTACCAAGTGTCACCGATACAGGAATAGAGGGGAAATCTTCCAATGGGGACAACCGTTCTGGTGACAACTGTCAAATAAGGCATTTTTCCTGCATGCTGGAGAGATTTCATCTCACTTCCTGTTGTATATCTGAGACCCTATCCAAGATTAAAACTTTTTTTTTACTTTTACTTTAATAACAGAGTAATGACAAAATCTAGTCACCTAGTCAAAGTGCAATGCTTTGGCTTCCTTTATTAAAGACCGCTCACTGCTGCTCTCTCTCCTTGTGCAGGGAGACTGGTCTTGTCTCCGCCCCCCTCCTGTAGTTTTCTGCAGGCAGCCTGTAGTGGGTGGAGCCTGTTAGACCCCCCCCCCACAGCTCTGCACAGGCTGTGCACTGCACAATGGTGATGTCACTGCTACTTTACAAGGAAATATCTGGGTTTGCAAAGGCATTTGGTGCACACAAAGAGGATTTATATCCTCTGTGGCTATTGATGAATATATTTTAATGAATGTTGTTTTTTTTTTTTGTCCCTGGAGTTCAGCTTAAAAAACAAGTATTCTGATTGGTTGCTGTGGAGTGAGTTTATTATTTTTGGTTTTCATGCAGAGGTGTCCTCGTCACCGGTTCGGATTGACCCTGGACCTGGTCAGCCAGCACTGCAGGACTTCTGCATCTCTCAGGAGCAGAACCTGAACCTTGCCTTCACCCTGGGGTCCTTTTTCCTCTGGGGATCCTTTCTCCCCCTGCAGCTGCTCTTGGGATATGTCCAGATCAGGTCACTGCGGCAGATTGGAGGGTGAGTGACATGTACACCCCAATTATTTTCTTATATACTATTCTACCCACCATACGTCATTTACATGTCTACATTTGTCTACATTCTCATGCCACCCCACAGGGCCCTGGTAGCTGTGTCTTGCCTGATGCTGGCCTATTGCTGCACCAACCCTCCCAGTAAGTACTGAGATTCATATACTGCCAGAGCACAGTCCCACTTCTCCTATTGTGTATGTAAGGACTCTGCACAGTACCACTTCTCTTTTCCTGTATGCTGGGTGTAATTCTCATTATCTGTTCTTATTCTGTATGTATGGACTCTGCACAGTACTACTTCTCTTGTTCTGTATGCTGGGTGTAATTCTCATTATCTGTTCTTATTCTGTATGTATGGACTCTGCACAGTATTACTTCTCTTGTCCTATATTTTGGGTGTAATTCTCAGTATCTGTTCTCATTCTGTATGTATGGACTTTGCCCAGTACCACTTCTCTTGTCCTGTATGCTGGGTGTAAATTAATTCTCAGTATCTGTTCTTATTCTGTATGTATGAACTCTCCACAGTACCCCTTCTTATGTCCTGTATGCTGGTGTAATTCTCGGTATCTGTTCTTATTCTGTATGTATGGACTCTGCACAGTACCACTTCTCTTGTTCTGTATGTCGGGTGTAATTCTCAGTATCTGTTCTCATTCTGTATGTATGGACTTTGCACAGTACCACTTCTCTTGTTTTGAATGCTGGGTGTAAATTAATTCTCATTATCTGTTCTTATTCTGTATGTATGGACTTTGCACAGTACCATTTCTCTTGTTCTGTATTCTGGTGTAATTCTCAGTATCTGTTCTTATTCTGTATGTATGGTCTCTGCACAGTACCACTTCTCTTGTGTTCCAGGTCTGTCCATGTTTCTGCCCTTTGCGTTGGTGGCTCAGGGGGTCGGGGGAAGTTGTGTTTCCTTCTCCTCGTTGATGGTAAGAGAGGGATAAATGATGCCGGTAGTGTTATGAATGGTCTCCTTATCAGTGAGATGTAATGTGTTTGGTGAGAAGTGAGTGTACACACAACGTGACGTCCTCTGTGTCATATAATAACACGGCCTGTATACACAACACATCCGTATCATCAGCTCCATTCACACCCAGACACACAATGTGAAATTTTATCCCTGAGATCCAGGGGAGGGGGGAGGGGGAGAGCATGGGGGATGGGTGGGGGTATGATGTATGGGGGGGGGACTCTGATAGGGACACTCTAATGGGGACCTTGATATGTAGATTTTGACGCAGATCCTGATGTAAGGGGGTTTCTGATGGGGATTCTGATGTAAGGGCGACTCTGATGAGAAAACTGAGATAAGGAGGGACACTGTTTGGGACACTTATGTGGATCCTGATATATGGGTGGACTCTGATGGGGACCCTGATGTAAGGGGGCATCTGATGGGGAACCTGGTGTAAGGAGGACCCCGATGAGGACCTTGATGTAAAGGGGCACACTAATGGGGACTCTGATGTAAGAGGGGTTTCTGATGGGGACCCTGATATAAGGGGCCACTCTGATGGGGACCCTGATGTAAGAGAGCACTTTAATTGGGACTCTGATGTAAGGGAGGACTCTGATGGGGATCCTGATGTAGGGGCACTCTGATGGGGACCCAGATGTAAAGGGACACTCTAATGGGGACCTTGATATGTAGATTTTGACACGGATCCTGATGTAAGGGGGTTTCTGATGGGGATTCTGATGTAAGGGCGACTCTGATGAGGACACTGAGATAAGGAGGGACTCTGTTTGGGACACTTATGTAGGGGGGACTCTGATGAGGACCCTAATGTAAGGGTGGATTCTGATGGGGACCCAAGTGTAAGGGTGACTCTGATGGGGACCATGATGTAAGGGGTGACTCTGATGGGGAACCTGGTGTAAGGAGGACCCCGATGAGAACCCTGATATAAGGGGCCACACTTCTTTTGATGTAAGAGGGCACTTTGATTGGGACTCTGATATAAGGGAGGACTCTGATGGGGATCCTGATGTAAAAAGTGCACTTTGATAGGGACCCTAATGTAAGGAAGAACTCTGATGGGGACCCTAATATAAGGGACAAGGCCCTAGTGGGGTCCCTGTTGTAAGGGGAACTATAATGTGGACTCTAATGAAAGGGAGGACTCTATTGAGGACCCCGATGTAGGGGGGAATTATTTATTTTCACCCCTTAAATATTTAAATGCTGAACAGTATGGAGACCCTGATGTACACCAAGTGATGAAGCACAGCATTCGAGCCATATACTGTACATTGTATCCTTAATTCAGACCATATACATGGTTTCCTATGCTCAGACCATATACAATGTTTCCTATGCTCAGGCCATATACTGTACATTGTTTCCTATGCTCAGGTCACATATTTTTGTTGTCTTAGTTCAGACCCTATACATTGTTTCCTATGCTCAGGCCCTGGTGAAAGGGGCGCGTTTTGGCCCCTGAAACATGTTGGCTTTCTTCTTTGGTCTTCCACCTGATTTTCCATACATTGGAATGAATTTATGGTTGGACTATTAACCCGTGTTGTGGTTCTTCAACCCCAGATCCATATTTTTACATTACAAACCAAGGGAACAGTGGGAATCCTTTGGTGGGTAGAAGCCGCCAGCCCTGAATCCTGCATAAACACTGCTGCAACGCTATTGGATAATAATACAAGTAGGACAACCCCAGCGCTACCTAACCATTCCTCCGAAGGGTCTAACTTTGTCCTTTTACCCTTCAGCTTCCACATTTCCTGCCTGATGTCGGTGCGGTTTACCCCTCTCTGGTTATAGCGAGTTTTGTAGCATCGGCCACGGTGTTGACCATCATCAAGGTAAGGAAAGCAGAAAGCGTGCCCATTGGTCACTGTTGTCCACTCCCAGACAATGGTAGTCTCTTTGGACGGGGGCTGAAACAAAACATTTCTAAAGATTCAACAGATACAGCTATTTACACCTTTAAAATATAAACCCCCCAACCTGCTTTATGTTCCTCAGAGGCGGTGCTGAGTTTGTGCCCGCCCCTTCCCTTTCTTTAAAGAGAACTGGTGCTTAGAGTATATTGAGGAAGCTTTCTCTTTTTGAAAATTCCAGCTGCCCGGCTGTCATGTTAACCAGACGTTCCAACCTCTGTTTCTGCAGGTCCTCTACAATTTTGGGGTTCCCTTTGTCCCTATAGTCTTGGGGTACGGGGCCATTTGTTTCATCGTGTTCCTGAACAGCTTCTTCTGCTGGAAACTGGATGAGAACATTTCGGATGAAGGGAATATGTACAGGTGGGTGTCTGGACAGCGGTGAGTGGTGATAGGGTGAGCTAGAGTCAGGGGTAAGGGAAGGAGGGGTAAGGGCGGAGGTTCTACTACATCCTCAAATTATCGCTGCATTTTAGTGTTTACATTTTACGTGTACAGCACAGAACTGCCAAAGGATTTGTATATCTATCCAGTCCTGGGATTTGTACAGCTCTGTCACACAGCACAGGCCTGTCTAGCAGGGGAGGAGACCTATTTCTTCTCTCCTGCTATTAAGTAACATTTACAGATCTTTCCCTCTCCCAGCCTGTGACTGAACAGTGAATGGAGAAGCGGCACAGCGATAAGTTAATTCTCTGCTCTCTCCTACTATCAGCATGCTCTTTTAACACACTTGATTGGCTCCTGTGCTGTTTCTTCCTCCCCAAATCCAAAGTCATACATATAAAGGTTCATAATAAATAGCAATACATACATATGAAATGTTTCCAAAGACAAGTACATATAGTCAAGTGGATATGCCAACTGGCTCACTCAATGGGGTTCTAATGTAAATACAACGGAGAGGGTGTACTCCATGGGAGCAGGGGACCCCGGATGAGATCCACATTGTCCTCTGCTTCATTCCAGTATCAACCGGACCTTCCCATACCTCCCATTTTGAGATGGGAATGAGGGACACCTACTAGTAAATGTATGTAGGCATAGGACACGCCCCCTGCCACGCCCCCTTAAAGGAGAATTAACCAAAAAAAAAAAGGTTAATTAAAGAGGAGGGCCCATGAAAAAAAAAAAATAATAAAAGTCAGCAGCTACAAATACTGCAGCTGCTGACTTTTAATTGGACACTTACCTGTCTCAGGGTCCAGCGATGCGGGGGATCGAAGCCCCGCTCCTCTCCCCCTCCGTTCAGCGGCGCCGGCATTGCAACTGCGGGCACCGGGCTGTGGCTTCACAGCCTGGCACCCACTGCGCATGCGCGAGAGCGGCGCCGCGCGCCGTGATTGGCCGCTCAGTCACCTGGGACCTGTAATGGGTCCCAGATGATTGACAGGAGGGAGGGAGCAGAGCCGAGCCCTTCCTGTGCCGAGGGGGAAGTGATGTCACCAGCCCAGGCACTGGAAGAGGCAGACTACGAGGGACCCCCTAGCAGCAGGCATTTAGAGGTAAGTAAAAAAAAAAAAAAATTCCAAATTTGTTATTTTTATTTTTTTTTAGGCACATTCATGGATTTTTTTTTTAGGGTGGAACACCACTTTAAATCTACAAGTGCTTTTTTTTACCACTACTATTCCTTTATACTGGCTTTTGAAATTTACAAATGCAGCAATTTAGAAATTGGATGAAAGGTTTAGCGCTGGGAAACATTTTGAAAGAAAAAAAAAACTATATAGATCAGACCAAAATGAGGGACAAATGAGGAGGAAAGAGGGACAGAGGGACATTGCTCCAAATCAGGGACAGTCCCTCGAAATCAGGGACAGTTGGGGGCTGTGCCTTCCTTCCCCCTTTTTCTAAACTGCCACCATCACCATAATAACCATTGCAAAATACACACGTTTACTGACAATTACTTGCCTACTTTGCCTCTATAGTGCCCCGTGCTAATGCACCTTTTTCCTCTAACCCACACTGCTATCTTGCCTCATAGACGTGATCAGCGGGCAGCTTCTTCTTTTGCAATCTGCTGCCGGCCCGTCAGTGCTGCAAGATCTGGGGATCTTTTCCTTCTCCCTGAGATCTTACCATATTTTGCAAAATCCTGTGAAATCTTGCAGTTCATAGACGAGATCTCCCTGGAAGTTACTGGTGACATAGCCTTCCCAGGATGCACTTTAATCTAGACTATTTAATAAACCTTGTCTTGATTCTTTCACAAACCATTGCTCTGGCCTTGAGGAAGCAGGATTTAGCCTGAAACACATTGGCTGTGCTTGATATTGTTGTCAGTAATGAATTCCTACGACCATTTGTGTTAGGTGCTCCTAACAACACAACCAGGTATAGTGACTTGAGAAGGTATTCATACCTCTTGAAATGTTCCACATTTTGTCATGTTACAACCAAAAACGTAAATGTATTTTATTGGGATTTTATGTGATAGACCAACACAAAGTGGCACATAATTGTGAAGTGGAAGGAAAATGATTAATGGTTTTCAAAATGTTTAACAAATAAATATGTGAAAAGTGTGGCTTGCATTTGTATTCAGCCCCCTTTACTCTGATACCCCTAACTGAAATCTACTGGAACCAATTGCCTTCAGAAGTCACATAATTAGTAAATAGAGTCCACCTGTGTGTAATTTAATCTCAGTATAAATACAGCTGTTCTGTGAAGCCCTCAGAGGTTTGTTAGAGAATCTTAGTGAACAAACAGCATCATGAAGGCCAGGGAACACACCAGACAGGTCAGGGATAAAGTTGTGGAGAAGTTTAAAGCAGGGTTAGGCTATAAGAAAAATATCCCAAGCTTTGAACATCTCACAGAGCTCTGTTCAATCCATCATCCGAAAATGGAAAGAGTATGGTACAACTGCAAACCTACAAAGACATGGCCGTCCACCTAAACTGACAGGCCGGGCAAGGAGAGCATTAATCAGAGAATCAGCCAAGAGGTCCATGGTAACTCTGGAGGAGCTGCAGAGATCCACAGCTCAGGTGGGAGAATCTGTCCACAGGACAACTATTAGTCGTGTTCTCCACAAATCTGGTCTTTATGGAAGAGTGACAAGAAGAAAGCCATTGTTGAAAGAAAGTCATAAGAAGTCCTGTTTGCAGTTTGTGAGAAGCCATGTGGGGGACACAGCAAACATGTAGAAGAAGGTGCTCTGGTCAGATGAAACCAAAATTGAACTTTTTGGCCTAAAAGCAAAACGCTATGTGTGGGGGGAAACTAACACTGCACATCACCCTGAACACACCATCCCTACCGTGAAACATGGTGGTGGCAGCATCATGTTGTGGGGATGCTTTTCTTCAGCAGGGACAGGGAAGCTGGTCAGAGTTGATGGGAAGATGGATGGAGCCAATACAGGGCAATCTTAGAAGAAAACCTGTTAGAGTCTGCAAAAGACTTGAGATTGGGGCGGAAGTTCACCTTCCAGCAGGACAACGACCCTAAACCTACAGCCAGAGCTACAATAGAATGGTTTATATCAAAGCATATTCATGTGTTAGAATGGCCCAGTCAAAGACCAGACCTAAATCCAATGGAGAATCTGTGGAAAGACTTGAAAATTGCTGTTCACAGACGCTCTCCATTCAATCTGACAGAACTTGAGATATTTTGCAGAGAAGAATGGGCAAAAATGTCCCTCTGTAGATGTGCAAAGTTGGTAGAGACATCCCCAAAAAGACTTGCAGCTGTAATTGCAGTGAAAGGCGGTTCTACAAAGTATTGACTTCGGGGGGCGCCATACAAATGTACCCCACACTTTTCACATATTTATTTGTAACAAATTTTTAAAACCATTTATCATTTTCCTTCCACTTCACAATTATGTGCCACTTTGTGTTGGTCTATCACATAAAATCACAATAAAATACATTTATGTTTTTGGTTGTAACATGACAAAATGAAAATGAAAATTTCAAGAGGTGTGAATACTTTTTTAAAGCACTGTACATAGAGTGTTACAGAAAGCAATAGTCAGAAATAATGAGGAACAATAGAAGGGGTAACTTTGTCCTTCTGAGCCTAAAACCCAGAATGATCATTATTCTCTGCTCCTCGCAGGGTGCGGTTGCGCCTGAACTGCTACGAGATGCTACGAAAGAAGGAAGAACAGGAGGAGTGGTGCCAGAAATCTTTGAAGTCCAAATTCCATGCCTCTCTGCGGGACCGGGACCGGCTCCTCAGCCGAAGGAGGACCCTGAGCTTCAAGAGGCCAGAGGGTAGGTAAGCAGCAGGTCCATCCCTGAACGCCAGACAGGTGACTTTGCCTAGGCTGAGATGATGTCATCAGTCTGCTGCAGGAAGGAGGAAGTCTCAACCTCCTCTCCCCTAGGGATGGCTTGGTGCCATGAAACACCAAATAAGGAAAATGTGGGAAGAGTTCTACAAATTAAAGGAAAGTTGGTGGTTTTTGGACAGTTTTTTAAAAATGTTTCTGTTTCCACCAGGCTCAGCGACTCCATCCCTCCAGGAAAGTCTCGTGACGCCAACCTTCATTCTGCACGTCTTTTCTGACTCTGTCCTGCTTACCTGGATTTATTTCTATATTTCCTCACTGAACTTACAACTGAGAAGGGTGACTGATCTCCATCGCCAAGCAGGTGAGGACAAAGCCCCTTCCCCGGTAATCTCCTAGCATCACAACTTGGGTAGCACCAATTCCAAGCAAGAGGATGTAAAATCCAGAAGGAGAAATCAATTCGCAGTCTATAGCTAGGAGATTCCCAGTTCAGGGAACGCACTGACTCTGGTCATATGTTTCTGTGCTGTACAACCTCCTTCTCATACTCCAGTGAGATGGTGTATCCGAAAAAACACACATAGACCTCTTTCCAAAAGTCTGCGATGATGTCATGGGTCTTTCCTATTCTCCTTTGGGGGCACAGTTGGCAATCCTTTCTAAAGTGTGCCAGTTAGTGCCCCCCCAAAGGGGTGTGTCAGTGATAGCCTGGGCTCAGGAGAAGTTGGGTAAATTAAGCTGGTCATCATTCAACCTAAAAGAATGAGGGCATCTAGTGGTGGAAAAGAAGTACTGAGGGCAACAGCAACAAATTAAAGCTGAGTATCGCAGGAGACATCTACTGGTGGAAAATAAGTACTGGGGAGGACAGCACCAGATTGAAGGTAAGTATTTCAGAAGACTGAGGACATCTTGTGGTAGAAAAGAAGTACTGCGAGCAACAGCAACAGAATAAAGATGAGTATAGTGAAACCTTGGTTAACGAGTAACGCGGTTAACGAGCGTTTTGAAAGACGAGCAACTAATTCTGACTCGGTTTGCGAGTGTTGTCTTGCGAAACTAGCAGAATTCAAGCTAATGGGATGTGCAGTACCACATTTGGCCAGAGGTGCGGGGGTGCTCAGACACTTGGAAGGTTTGGAGCCAGTCGGAAATACTCGGATTCACTCGGAAATACTCAGAAACACTTGGAAATACTCCATTCCCAAGTGTTTCCGAGCCTTTCCGACTTCAGCTGAGCTGTCCCTGAGTATTTCTGAGGCTCTCCGGCGCCCCCTCCCCACCTCTGGTCACATGCGGTATTGCATGCAATAGAAGTCAATGCGGAACAAATTATCTTCGTTTCCATTGACTTCTATGGGGAAACTCACTTTGATATGCGAGTGCTTTGGATTACAAGCATTCTCCTTGAACGGATTATGCTCATAATCCAAGGTTCCACTTTATTGCAGAAGACCGAGGACATCTAGTGGTAGAAGAGAAGTACTGCGGGTCATCACACCAGATTAAAATTAGAGGAACTGCAGTAGTGCATATTATTTTATATATACTGTGATTCTGTACTTGCCAAATATGCTGCAGAAATCTCCCTCCACTGAGTCTGGCTGCAAGAATTTTAAATGTGGGCAGCTGAAGCAGCTGCCTGTTCACTTCCTGGATTTATAAAAGACACAGAGGCACAACTCCAGCTCTGTAGCTCTTATTGAACCTCTTATGACTCACCCCCCCTTCCTTCCTGGCAAACTCTCAGGAGAATGAGAGAGAGAGAGAGCGCTGTGCATGATGTCATGAGCCTAGGTTTTTTTCCAGACAAGAAACAAGAAGTGGCCTGTATAAGGTATTTACTGGCAGAAAAAAATGTTTTACTATCCAAAGTTAAAATAAGGGCAGAAGATTTAAAGTGTTTGGGAAACCATTTGTTTAAGTCTATGCCAGACCCTCTATTAGAGCCTGACATACTACCTGGCACACTATGTAAGTCATTTAAAAAAAAAAAACGAGCGTCCTAAATAGCTATTTAGAGCTGTCTTCAGGTCGGTCACGTGACTCGCGCGCCGCTTTACAGCTCCGATGGATGGCTTCTGCGGGAGGGGCCATGATCTCCCTCTGATGTCAGCCGGGGAGATCATGTGGCCGCTTGGCTCCTCCCGTGGAAGCCAACCATCGGAGCTGTAAAGCGGCCGCGAGTCACGTGACCGACCTAAAGACAGCTCTAAATAGCCATTCAGAACGCTTGTTTTTAGAAAGGATTTCCATAGTGTGGTATGCCAGCCTCTAATAGAGGGGCTGGCAGTGACCATTGTAGTTTTTTTTTGTTTTTTTTATATATAATAGTGGCAGGGGGCAGTGCGGAGGCAGACACAGAGAGGGAGCTGACAGGCAGGAAAGAGGGGGTGAGGGGGAGAGAGGAGAGCAGAGAGCAGGGCAGCGTATGACGGAGGGAGGTACTCTGACCACAGTGATCAGGGCTGAGTAGCCCTGGTTATCGTGGTCAGTATAGAGAGGGCATACAGGAAGTGGCAGGTTCAGGGAGGGTTTTTTTTACAGTTTTGGGGGACAGATTACACAGCACAAGCACTATGCTGTGTAATCTGCTTTAAGGGAGCAGGATCTGTATTTTTTTTATTTTTTGGGGGTTAACAAACACTTTTATAGATGGAAAGATGAAAAAAATTACTGAAGTTCCGCTTTAATTATCAGAGAAGACTGAGGACATCTAGTGGAGGCAATTAAGTACTGTAGAGCAGGGGTCGTCAACCCCTGGGCCGCGGCCCACTACCAGGCCGTAGCGTCTTTGCAGCCGGGCCGCAGCAGGCGGCATGACATTTTGAGGAAAGCGGGCAGGCGAATGACAGAAGCGGGCTGGCGAGCAGAGATGTCATCTCTCTCCGCCCGCCTAGCATCACCGCTCTTCCGCCCTCACAGCGTGAGGAATGTCGGCGGTGCGGCGGGGAGCAGAGAGATGACATCATCTCTCACCGCCCGCCCCGCATCTCTGCTCTCCTGCCCTCAGTCTGCCTCACCCTGCCCTCACTGAACCAGTGTCACCAATGCAGTGAAAATCCTCATCTGGTGGCACTGGCATTCCTCATCTGGTGGCACAGGCAGGTGACATGGCAAGTGGCATTCCTCATTTGGTGGCAGTCAGCGTGGCAAGTGGCATTCCTCATCTGGTGGCACAGGCAGGTGACGTGGCAAGTGGCATTCCTCATTTGGTGGAAGGCAAGCGTGGCAAGTGGCACTCCTCATTTGGTGGCAGGCAGCGTGGCAAGTGGCAATCCTCATCTGGTGGCACAGGCAGGTGACGTGGCAAATGGTATTCCTCAACTGGTGGCAGGCAAGCATGGCAAGTGGCATTCCTCATCTGGTGGCAGGCGACGTGGAAAGTGACACACTCAGGGCTCCAACTGATTCTGCATTATGGTAAGTTGAACTATTTCATTTATATTACAATGTAATATAAGAAATAATGCGCTTCATTCATTCTGACACCATACCAACCATGGTGCCGTGATGATTGAAGTACCAGCAGCAGAACACCAGCTATTGCCCCGATAAATTGCCCGTGAAATTCGCCTTGAATTAAAATTGTTCATGTTTGGCTGGGGTGTTCCTTTAACAGCACCTTGTCTCTGCAGATATCTATTCCTCCTTGTTCGGGGCTCTGCAAATGCTTGGCTTGTTCGCAGCCCCTCTAATCTGCATCCTGCTCCATAACCACCACCTGCGGAAGAGACCCGGGAAGCACCCAGAGGGTGAGAACAGGTTGGTAGCACAGGGCTGTGTTCACAAAGTCTATACGTTTTCTGGAATGTTTTTTTTTTCTGAACAAACGTGGGCTTCAAAGTGAACCTGTCAGTTTGCCCATTCAGGAGCCATTGGTGCTTCTGCATATCGGGAGTACATGGCCACTTCTCCGAATGCAGTGCTCAGAATATTGTCACCTGATAAGAAGGAGGAATAAGTTATCCCTGTGTAAGTTGTGATGTTTATAGTGCTCAACAGCTCAGGCTGAAATTTCCATAAACAGCTGAAGGAGTCATAGCAGTGTCTCTAAAACATCAATGGTAGCCATTCTCAACAAGGGTTCCCTGAAATTCTAGGGTTCCTCAAGAGTTTGCTAGGGGCTTCCTAAGCTGTGGCCAATTGAGCTCCCATTTGAGGTAGCAGTATAGCGCCTGGGCCAACATCACTTGGCAGAATCAGTGGCAATGCACCAATGATTTTTTTAGTTATCTGTAAGTGGGGCATTCTTCTTCTTGTTGACAACCAATGTAAGGAACATTCCTCCCACTGACCGCCAATGTAAGGGGCAATCTTCCCACTGACCACCATCGTAAGGAGCATTCTTCCCACTGACCACCAATGTAAGGGGCATTCTTCCCACTGATCACCAATGTAAGGAACATTCTTCCCACTGATCACCAATGTAAGGAACATTCTTCCCACTGATCGCCAATGTAAGGAACATTCTTCCCACTGATCGCCAATGTAAGGAGGACATTCTTCCCACTGATCACCAATGTAAGGAACATTCTTCCCACTGATCACCAATGTAAGGAACATTCTTCCCATGGACCAACAATGTAAGTGGCAATTTTCCCACTGATCACCAATGTAAGGAGGACATTCTTCCCACTCTCCCCAAATGTGCTGTTTCTTCCCACTGACCACAAATATAAAGAGCCCTTTTCCCACTGACCACCAATGTAAGGGGCATACTTCCCACTAATCAGCAATGCATTGGTTTTAGCAGGGTTCCCTGAGACCTGGCTGAAAATCATTTCAAGGGTTCCTCCAGGTTAAACGGCTGGGAAATGACAGTCTATGGATCCTTTATGAAGGACATTTCAAGTTGGATGTCTGCGTACTTCATACATAGATGGCAGGGCTGATCCTGTCCCATTGAGGGTTCCATGACCATGGTTTTTTTTTTACTTCCAATGGTTTGAATGTTTTTCAGGGCTTCATACCGAATCGTGTGCAGTGTGAAGAGACTCTGCGTAGTCTACAGCCTCAGGACTCTCGTAGTTTGTGGCTTTGGTGTGGTGTGTCTGGTCTCATCTCTGGAACTCCAGGTAAATACTGATACAAATTGAATGTTTCTAACCCGACCTCCATCCTTCCCTTGGGGCACAGTTGTACCGGCTCCTCTCCTGGACTGAAATGGCTTACTCTGATATCACTGCACACTGTGAGCTTCTCACAATGTGCATTAGAAGCTGCAACAAGTCCAATAAAGCCCTCTTAATTTCCTGGCTGAGGGATGTCCAGCATCAATCCCTTTCCTCCCCAGCCTGACTGGCCTTGGTTCACCCCTTTCATTCATTGGCTTTCAGTTCTTTCCATCATGGAGGCCAGTGACAGCCAGGGGCGGACTGACAACTCATTGGGGCCCCCGGGCAATAGGAGATTATGGGGCCCCCGGGCAATAGGAGATTATGGGGCACCCAGGCAATAGGAGATTATGGGGCTCCCAGGCAATAGATTATGGGGCCACACAGTATACGCACACACACACACATACAGTATACACACAGACACACAATATACACACACAGTATACACACACAGAATACACATATACACACACTGAAAAGGTACTGGAGAGGCGGGGCAGCTATAATCTTGGGATTTTTAAAAAAAACACAGATTTTTACATACTGTCCCTGGTTTTATTGAGGCTGGCAACCCTAATGGGGCACCTTAGTGGCATGGGGCCCTTGGGCAGTGCCTGAGTGCCCGAATGGTCAGTCCACCCCTGGTGGCGGCTGGTGCTCAAAATATTTGGGGGGGCGCAAACAAACTGAAAAATTCTGAAGAAAAAACCCCATCAATTGCAGCCTCACTGTACCATCAAACGCCGCCATTGTGCCCATCAATTGCCGCCACTGTGCCCATCAATTGCCGCCACTGTGCCCATCAATTGCCGCCACTGTGCCCATCAAACGCAGCCACCGTGCCCATCAAACGCAGCCACCGTGCCCTATCAAACGCTGCCAATGTGCCATCAAACGCAGCCACTGTGCCCACTAAATACAGCCACTGTGTTCATCTTATGCAGCAACTGTGCAGCATCGAATGCAGCCTCTGTGCCCATCATATACAGCCACCGTGCCCATCATATACAGCCACCGTGCCCATCATATGCAGCCACTGTGCCCATCATATGCAGCCACTGTGCCCATCAAATGTAGCCTCACTGTGCCCCATCAAACGCAGCCATTGTGCCCCCGCCCGCCGCCTGTACTTACTCGGTCTCGGTGGCGGTGGGACAGCTCCTCGATGTCTTCTCCCATCCTCTGCTATGATTGGATTCCTTGATAGGCGTCCAATCACAGCGCCTGTCGTTTCAGCCAATCAGGAGACGGGTAACAGATCCAAGCACCTGATTGGCGGAGAGGAGCTTTAGTGTTAGGAAAGCGAATATTCATTCGCTTTTCTAACACAGCTGAGTGACCTGTGAGCGCCCAGCATGTCGCTCGCAGGTCACCTTTTTTGACGCCTATTAGACCCTATGGCCGCTGTAATTCAGGTGCCTGGTGCCCGAAAAGGAATTCAGGAGCATGCTAAAATCTTTAATTGATTCTGACATAATATATCTGTATAATAATATTAATAATAATAATAATTAAAAAAAATATCTATATTTCACTTGGAAACCTAAAAAAAATAATTCAGCCTCTATTACCCTATACCGGAACCTTTACTAGCGTGCTAAAATCTGTAATTTATTCTGGTCGAAACTGAATTGCCAGGGGAGGAAAACCACAAATCTAGCGATAGCCTCATGCCAAAACCAGATTTTGGGGAAGTGTTTAAATTGCTCAGGATGTGAAAAATTTGAAGAAAACTGACATTAAGGCCGGGTTCACACCAGTGCAAATTGGATGTGGGTTTCACAGAAACTATCATCCTCCCTTTCTTTACAGCAAAAACAAGTCAGTGCTTTCAATATAGTAATAACGCTAAAATCGATAGGACCTCAGGGGGTCGCTTACCTGTGGCTCACAACACACGAGGTGTTTTGGCCACTAGGGACGTGCCGTGAGCGCAGCTCGTGCCCGGAGCCGATGCGAGTGCCCGGCGCCCGTGATAACCGCCAGGCTCCCGTGATCGCTCATGACAGAGCGAGTACTTTCGAGTTCTTTCAGGGGAGTAGCGACAGATCGTGTGTTCATACTATGTATGAACATCGATCTCTCTCTCCTCCTAGACAGTTCCATTCCCCTACAGTTAGAACACAGCGAGGGAACACACTTAACACCTTGATCTCCCCCTAGTGTTAACTCCTTCCCTGCCAGTGACATTTATACAGTACAGTGAAACCTTGGTTAACGAGGTAACGCGGTTAACAAGCGTTTTGAAAGATGGGCAACTTTTTTTTTTTAAACTCTGACTCGGTTTGTGAGTGTTGTCTCGCAACACGAGCAGAATTCAAGCTAATGGGGTGTGCAGTACCGCATTTGGCCAGAGGTGCGGGGGGGGCGGAACAGTTCGGAGCTGTTTGTAGCCGTTCGGAAATACTCGGAACCACTCGGAAATACTTGGAAAGACTCGGAAATACTCCGTTCCCAAGTGTTTCCGAGTTCAGCCGAGCTGTCCCCGAGTATTTCCGAGGCTCTCCGGTGCCCCCCCCACCTCTGGCCACATGCGGTATTGCATGCAATAGAAGTCAATGCAGAATGAATTATCTTCGTTTCCATTGACTTCTATAGGGAAACTCGCTTTGATATGCGAGTGCTTTGGACTACAAGCATTCTCCTGGAACGGATTATGCTCGTAATCCAAGGTTCCACTGTAATCGGAGCATTTTTATAGCACTGATCGCTGTATAATTGTCAATGGTCCCAAAAATGTGTCAAAAGTGTCCGATGTGTACGCCACAATATGGCAGTCTCGAAAAAAATCGCAGATCGCCGCCATTACTAGTAAAAAAAAAGTAATAATAAAAATGCCATAAATCTATCCCCGTTTTGTAGACGCTATAACTTTTGCGCAAACCAATCAATATACGCTTTTTTTTTTTTTTACCAAAAATATGTAGAAGAATACATATCGGCCTAAACTGGGGAAATAATATTTTTTTTTGATAAAAAAAAACGTGGGATATGTATTATAGCAAAAAGTAAAAGATATTGTGTTTTTTTTCAAAATTGTCGCTCTTCTTTTGTTTATAGCGCAAAAAATAAAAACCGCAGAGGTGATCAAATACCACCAAAAGAAAGCTCTATTTGTGGGGAAAAAAGGACGTCAATTATGTTTGGGTACAACGTCGCACGACCGCGCAATTGTCAGTTAAAGCCGTATCGCAAAAAATAGCCCGGTCATTGAGCAGCCAAATCTTCCGGGGCTGAAGTGGTTAATGTGTCACGACTCCTTGTTGTGCGTAGCGTTCAATGAAGAGTGTTTTTTTTTTTTTTAACTTTAAAGTGGATGTAAACCTCAGACATGAACAAGGCGTATCCTTCTATAGTGTCAATCCAGAGCACTAAGTGTGATTTTTCTCTGCTGCCTCCTTCCTCGGCTATCTGCGTGACTCACTTCTGAGTTTTCCTGACACCAAGAGAAAGAAGGTGACAGGGAAAAAGAACTCCAGAACACAGCCTGTGATTGACAGCCTCACCACTGTTGCTGTGTGAAGGGGTAGTCCCTTCCGTCCAATCAGCTCTCCGCCTCCTTTTTTTTTTTTTTTTTTTGACAGCTCAGTAAACAGACCATTCATTTGTCAATTTCCTTAATCTTCCTTTAAGATGATCTATGAATGTAAATCATTTTAGGCATGTTATTGATGACAGAATCTCTAAGATTGTATGTTATTTTATTGACTTCCACCATATTTAATTCTCATCTCTCAGATACTTTCGTTCATCTTTCACATCATTGTAAGGGCGTCCATGTTTATGGTTAGCACCAGCCTGTATCATGTTATGTGAGTATAGTCATGACAACCGGAATTATGGGTTTGCTGGGATCTATACAATTATAAGGATCACTCATCTATATTTTTTTTTTTTATTCAGGTTCCACAAGGATCACTTTGGATCTCTGCTGGGAATCCATATGGTCATCACATCCCTCTTTACACTTCTACAACATCCGCTCTTCCTGCTGCTTACTGGCCCACTGGAGGGCGATCCTTTCTGGGTAAGAGGCGGCCACAGCTATTTTCTTAGGTCAGAAGGGTGCCAAATCAATAGATGAGTTAATTCATCAAATTCTAGAACGACAAGCCAACGCGTTTTGGAGGTTCTGAAAGGCCATCCATTCATCAGGGCTCACAGATTGCAAGAGAAAAATGGAATCATCATAAGCTTCCAATGGTTAAAGATTTTCACTTCCCAGACACTCCAAGACAATGAACAGTCCGTTGGCTTTGTTTTGTATTGAGGGAATTTACCTTGGATGGGGTATGGGAAATATGGGATGCCCAGTAGAATAATAGCAAAATTGCTAACTATATACACTCTTTGTATACTTCTCCAGACTCCTCCTGCACAACTCTTGCTTGCAGACTATTGCTCTCGCTCTCTCTCTAGGAGCAGCTAGCACATGGTTAGGCCGGACACTGGCTCAGCCAGGCCTTAGGAATTGCCCTTTGCAGGCAGGGCCCCTATAGTGTAGTAAAAAATATGCAGTCTCCTTAGTGCTAGCTGTCCTAACAGATGGACTACTGATCCCAGTCAGCCCTCCTCAGGCCCTGCCAACCCCCCTGGCTGCAGCTGCCTGACTTCACTGCCCGGAACATCACAGTCCACACTACTGGCTCTGCACCCGTCCCAGACTGCACACTCCCAGTCCTCCTGACTGTGCATGTCACTCACCAGCCCTTCTGGCTGCAACCGGTGGTTCACTCCTGAAGACTTCCCCGGCAGTACTAACTCCTGCTGTCCTCTCTGACTCCTCCCGTGCCTCCTGTTCAGATCCTTCACGAGTTCTTGAAAGGCTCCATCCTGAACCCGAGTCCCAGGCCCAAGGTCACCCCCCCCCCAGACTGGGGAGCTCCCTCAAAGGCCCCCGACAGCCTAGTACTCCATCCTCAGTTCTTCCACCCCGACAACTCCCCTCAGCTGGGCTGACCCTGGGTATTTCAAGGAGGCCTGGCCCCTGCCAATCCTAGTTGGGGATTGGTCAGGGCTCTCTGGGACACCCCATACAGTTCCACCTCTCTTCCCCTCCTCTTCTTCTAGAATCCTCTAGAACAGTGGTCATCAACCCTGTCCTCAGAGCCCACTAACAGGCCAGGTTTTATGTATTGCCTTGGGGAAATGCAGACTAGAATACGGCAATCACTAAGCAGCAAATGATATCACCTGTGATGTATTTCAGTTATCTTGCAAACCTGGCCTGTTAGTGGGCCATGAGGACAGGGTTGATGACCACTGTTCTAGAAGAAAGAGGGAGGTAACAGTGAAGTTAAACTGTCTATGAGTCATAGCTGCTACTCTGAGCCACTCCCAGCCCACACAAACCAAAAACAAACAGGCCTAGCTCCCTCATGTCATTATCATGTTGGAATACTACCCTGCAGCCCAGTCTCCGAAGGGAGGGGATCATGTCCGCTTCAGTATGTCACAGTACATGTTGGCATTCATGGTTCCCTCAATGATCTGTAGCTCCCCAGTGCCGGCAGAACTCATGCAGCCCCAGACCATGACACTCCCACCACCATGCTTGACTGTAGGCAAGACACACTTGTCTTTCTACTCCTCACCTGGTTGCCACCACACACGCTTGACACAATCTGAACCAAATACGTTTATCTTGGTATCATCAGACCACAGGACATGTTCCAGTAATCCATGTCCTTAGTCTGCTTGTCTTCAGCAAACTGTTTGCGGGCTTTCTTGTGTATCATCTTTAGAAGAGGCTTCCTTCTGGGACGACAGCCATGCAGACCAATTTGATGCAGTGTGCGGTGTATGGTCTGAGCACTGACAAGCTGACCCCCCCACCCCTTCAACCTCTGCAGCAATGCTGGCAGCACTCATACGTCTATTTCCCAATGACAACCTCTGGATATGATGCTGAGCACGTGCACTCAACTTCCTTGGTCGACCATGGCGAGGCCTGTTCTGAGTGGAACCTGTCCTGTTAAACCTCTGTATGGTCTTGGCCACCGTGCTGCAGCTCAGTTTCAGGGTCTTGGCAATCTTCTTATAGTCTAGGCCATCTTTATGTAGAGCAACAATTATTTTTTTCAGATCCTCAGAGTTCTTTGCCATGAGGTGCCATTTTGAACTTCCAGTGACCAGTATGTGAGAGCAATAACACCAAATTTAACACACCTGCTCCCCATTCACACCTGAGACCTTGTAACACGAACGAGGGAAAATGGCTAATTGGCCCAATTTTGGCATTTTCACTTAGGGGTGTACTAACTTTTGTTGCCAGCGGTTTAGACATTAATGGCTGTGTGTTGAGTTATTTTGAGGGGACAGCAAATTTACACTGTTATACAAGCTGTACACTCACTACTTTACATTGTAACAAAGTGTCATTTCTTCAGTGTTGTCACATGAAAAGATATAATAAAATATTTACAAAAATGTGAGGAAATACTCACTTTTGTGAGATAGTGGACATATGTGAAGGGTGCCTACACTAGAATGGCCAGTGAGTTGTCAAAGTCCAAGCTGAAGGGGTTGTGAACTTCCCAAACATGGGAATAGCAAGCTGGAGACACAAAAGATGAGGACCTTTTGGGAAGGTAAGGATGGGGCGGGGGGAGAACAGAGAAAGGGAAATAGAGAAGGAAGGGAGGCGGTGTGATGGAATAGGGTGGTAAACGGAGAGGTAAAGAGGGTGAGGTGTCCCCCGAGGGCTTAAAGTTTAACGCACAGCAAAAATGTATAGATAGGCAGGGCTAAAAGACGAAAGGGCGTAATTGAGCCAGGGTTCCCAGATTGAGGAATTATAGTTTATTTTTGCGGTAGCGATCCCCTGAATTGTATGATGCAAAAGAGCTATCCAAGGATACTTTGGAATGGTAACTTGGAATAGGGATTAAATGAGGCCAAATATTCCAGACCTGGGGTACCATTTTAATATGGCACCAGAGAAAAAGGCAGCTGGAATGGTTAAGCGTGGAAAAGAATCAAAGAAACTGTTGACATTTGGATATATGACAATTGCCTTTACAATTATCCATGATGATACTATGTTTGGGTTATCACCCTCGTGGTTACTTTTATTTGCTATAATCTTTTTGTATTACAATACATACCCTTTATGAATTTGGTGTTATGTACTACTTTAACACTGGTCAATCATCTGTGAAAGACCCTTATCATTCTTTACCCTTCCTCTATTTAACTTTTTCTGGTTGATGACCCACCAGTTTATGGCTATGAGTTAGCATCTCTATGGCCTAATCCTCCCACATATTTAGCCTGGCGAAAAGAATTAAAGAATAAAAAAAAAAAAAAAAATTCCTATTTTAAATTCTTTTTTTTGCAGATTCATGTGGCGTTCCTGGCACTTTCCCTCGGCTCATTCGCTGTCCCGGTCTACCTGGCCATCAGGAAAAAGCAGAAGCAGCACCATCTCCTCTCTCGCCCTGTTTATTATCACCCAGCCAAGGTCCTCGCCCACCCCCCCAAAACGACAGCCTGACATCAAAGAGGTTTATAGACTTTTTTACAGTTCTTATGAGTGAATCTGATCAGTTTAATGGGGACGTACCTCCCATAAACCCCATGAGAAATAAGAATTCTACCCATATTCCCATCAAAAACAGGTCAAATGTAATTCTACCATTAGCAAGTGAACAGTTAAACATTAGCAACGGCTTCTTGCAACATTGTATCAAGCACTGCAGGAAAGAAAATAACATATTTTGAGAAACAACAGTCTCTCTCTCTCTCTCTCTCTCTCTATATATTTATTAGGGCTGGGAGATTTTCTTAAAAAAAAAAAATCTTCGATTCTCTTAAAAAAAACTCGATTCACGATTCAAATCAAGTTTTTTTTTTTCTTTGGAAACCGCGCCGGTCCTGAGGCGCTGCGGGCATGAGCTTTCAGGCAAAGACTAGGCCGAAGCCTTGCCTAAAAACTCATGCCCGCAGTGCCTCGGGACCGGCGCGGTGAAAAAAAAATAAAATCTAAAAAAATCGATTTTGCTTATATATCTAGCAACCGTATTTTCATTTTGTCCATCTGATCATCCCCCACAGCTACTCCCCTTTGTTCCACTTGACCCTCCCTTTTAGATTGTAAGCTCTAACGAGCAGGGCCCTCTGATCCCTCCTGTATTAAATTGTATTGTGATTGTACTGTCTTCCTTGATGTTGTAAAGCGCTGCGCAAACTGTTGGCGCTATATAAATCCTGTATAATAATAATATATATGTGTATAAAGTACACTGACATCTAGTGAGGGTTCACAGTATTGCAGCGAATAATCCAATCATCCCACTATGCAGTTTAGTATGTCCCAGCTTAATGTAAATTATTACAAATATATATATATATCTGTTTAAAAAAAATCCTGGTGTAGTTTCTTAATTTTATGGATCGCTGCACGTGTGTGTACGTGTGTGTATATATCAAAAAGTTAATTTATTTCAGTAACTCAATTCAAAAGGTGAAACTCATATATTATATAGATTTACTAAACAGAGTGATATATTTCTAGCATTTCTTTTTTTTAATTATGATGATTATGGCAGCTTATAAACTAGTGAATGCCCAAAATTTTGTATCTCAGGATTTGATTATTACATAACACCAATAAAGGATTTTTAATACAAGAATGTTGGCTTACTGAGACGTATGTCCATGTACAGTATAATATGCACTCAATACTTGGTTGGGGCTCCTTTTGCATGAATTATTGCATTAATGCGGCGTGGCATGGAGGTGATCAGACTGTGGCACTGCTGAGGTGTTATGGAAGCCCAGGTTGCTTTGATAGCGACCTTCAGCTTGTCTTCATTGTTGGGTCTGGTGTCTCTCATCTTCCTCTTCACAATACCCCATAGAGTCTCGATGGTAGTTATGGCAAACCTTGGCACCCCAGATGTTTAGGAACTACATTTCCCATGATTATCAACTACACTGCAGAGTGCATGAGCATCATGGAAAATGTAGTTCCAAAACATCTGGAGTGCCAAGGTTCGCCATCACTGCTCTATGGGGTTTAGGTCAGGCGAGTTTGCTGGCCAATCAAGCAGTGATACCATGATCATTAAACCAGGTATTGAAACTTTTGGTAGTGTGGGCAGGTGCTGAGTCCTGCTGGAAAATGAATTCAGCATCTCCATAAATCTGGTCAGCAAAAGGAAGCATGAAGTGCTCTAGAATTTCCTGGTAGAGGGCTGCGCTGACTCTGAACTTGATAAAACACAGTGGACAAACACCAGCAGATGACATGACTCCCCAAATCATCACTGACGATGGAAACTTCACACTGGACCTCATGTAACTTGGATTCTGTGCCTTTCCATTCTTCCTCCAGACTCTGGGACCTTGATTTCCAAATGGAATGCAAAAATTTACTTTCATCTGAAAAGAGGACTTTGACCCACCGAGCAACAGTCCAGTCCTTTTTCTCCTTAGACCAGGTAAGATGCTTCTGACATTGTCTCTGGTTCAGGAGTGGCTTGACACAAGTAATGCGACAGTTGTAGCCCATGTCCTGGATACGTCTGTGCGTGGTGGCTCTTGAAGCACTGACACCAGCCGTAGTCCACTCCTTGTGAATCTCCCCCACATTCTTAAATTGCCTTTGCTTCACAATCCTCTCAAATCTGCAGTTATCCCTGTTGCTTGTGCACCTTTTTCCTTTCCACTCAACTTTTCATTAATATGCTTGGATACAGCACCCTGTGAACAACCAGATTCTTTAGCAATGACCTTTTGTGACATACCCTCCTCGTGGAGGGTGTCAATGACTGTCTTCTGGACAACTGTCAAGTCAGAAGTCTTCCCTGTGATTGTGTAACCTACCGAGAGACCCTTTAAAGCAGGGGTCTTAAACTGGTGGCCCTCCAGCTGTTGCGAAACTACAAGTCCCATCATGCCGCTGCCTGTGGGAGTCATGCTTGTAACTGTCAGCCTTGCAATGCATCATGGGATTTGTAGTTTCGCAACAGCTGGAGGGCCGCCAGTTTGAGACCCCTGCTTTAAAGGCTCAGGAAAAAGATACAGGTGTTTGGAGGTAGCTGATAAGAGTGTAACACAATGAGTCTACAATATTGAACTTTTTCACAATAGTCTAACTTTCTGAGATACTGAATTGTGGGTTTTCACTAGCTGTAAGCCATAATCATCAAGATTAAAAGGAAGAAATGTTTGAAATATATCACTGTGTGTAATGAATTTATATAATACAGGGCCCTGAAAAAGTATTCATACCTCTTAAAATGTTCCACATGTTGTCATGTTACAACCCCAAGGACATGAATGTATTTTATTGGGATTTTATGGGATAGACCAACACAAAGTGGCACATAATTGTGAAGCGGAAGGAAAATGATAAAAGGTTTTCAATTTTTTTTTTTTACAAATAAATATGTGAAAAGTGTGGCGTGCATTTGTATTCAGCCCCCTTTACTCTGATACCCCTAATTAAAATTCAGAAGTCACCTAATTAGTAAATAGAGTCCACCTGTGTGCAATTTAATCTCAGTATAAATATAGCTGTTCTGTGAAGCCCTCAAAAGTTTGTTAGAGAACCTTAGTGCACAAACAGCATCATGAAGGTCAAAGAACACACCAGACAGGTCACAGATAAAGTTGTGGAGAAGTTTAAAGCAGGGTTAGGTTATTAAAAAAAAAAAAAACCATCCCAAGCTTTGAACATCTCACAGAGCACTGTTCAAGCCATCACCCGAAAATGGAAAGAGTATGGCACAACTGCAAACCTACCAAGACATGGCCGTCCACCTAAACTGACAGGCCGTACAAGGAGAGCATTAATCAGAAAAGCAGCCAAGAGGCCCATGGTAACTCTGGAGGAGCTGCAGAGATCCACAGCTCAGGTGCGAGAATCTGTCCACAGGACAACTATTAGTCGTAAATTCTACAAATCTGAACTCTATGGAAGAGTGGCAAGAAGAGTCATTGTTGAAAGAAAGCCTTAGGCCCCTTTCACACTTGTGCGACTTGGGAATGCAAAGTCACATGACAAGTTGTTCCCCATGATTTCCAATGATAACATTCATATATGTGCAACTTCAAGTCGTGCCGACTTCAAAGTAGTCCCTGTACTATTTTGGTCCGACTTTCATGCGAGTTGAGGTCCATAGACCTCAAGTTTACACAGGCATTCCCTGAAATCACAACAAAACCACAGTAAAATCGTGCACTTTTTAAGTCGTGACAGGAGCCTTAAGAAGTCCCGTTTGCGAGAAGCCATGTGGGGGACTCAGCAAACATGTGGAAGAAGGTGCTCTGGTCAGATGAGACCAAAATTGAACTTTTTGGACTAAAAGAAAAACTCTATATGTGGTGGAAAACTAACACTGTACATCACCCTGAACACACCATCCCCACTGTGAAACATGGTGGTGGCAGCATTATGTTGTGGGGATGCTTTTCTTCAGCAGGGACAGGGAAGCTGGTCAGAGTTGACGGGAAGATGGATGGAGACAAATACAGGGAAATCTTAGAAAGACTTGAGATTGGGGCGGAGGTTCACCTTCCAGCAGGACAAGGACCCTAAACATACAGCCAGAGCTACAATGGAGTGGTTTAGATCAAAGCATATTCATGTGTTAGAATGGCCCAGTCAAAGTCCAGACCTAAATCCAATTGAGAATCTGTGGCAAGACTTGAAAATTGCTGTTCACAGACGCTCTCCATCCATACTGACAGAGCTTGAGCTATTTTGCAATGAAGAATGGGCAAAAATGTCCCTCTCTAGATGTGCAAAGCTGGTAGAGACATCCCCAAAAAAAAGACTTGCAGCTGTAATTTCAGAGAAAGGAGGTTCTACAAAGTACTGTACCAGAAACGAAGGAGTGGCTTCGTAAGAAGCATTTCAAGGTCCTGGAGTGGCCTAGCCAGTCTCCAGATCTCAACCCCACAGAAAACCTTTAGAGGGAGTTGAAAGTCCGTGTTGCCCAGCGAAACATCACTGCTCTAGAGGAGATCTGCATGGAGGAATAGGCCAACATACCAGCAACAGTGTGTGACAACCTTGTGAAGACTTACAGAAAACTTTTGACCTCTGTCATTGCCAACAAAGGATATATAACAAAGTATTGAGATGAACTTTTGATATTGACCAAATACTTATTTTCCACCATAATTTGCAAATAAATTCTTTCAAAAATCAGACAATGTGATTGTCTGGATTTGTTTCCACATTTTGTCTCTCATAGTTGAGGTATACCTATGATGACAATTACAGGCCTCTCTCATCTTTTTAAGTGGGAGAACTTGCACAATTGGTGGCTGACTAAAAACTTTTTTGCCCCACTGTATTTCCCCAATGTTTATGTGAAACATGTGGCTGCCAGTGACAGCGCAGTCCCAGAACTAGAAGTGCACGTTTTTTTTTTTTTTTTATGGTAGCCTAACATTCCTAACTGAAAGGATTAAAGCTGATCCCTGGGCACAAAAACGTTCACCTAAATATATTTGTCAATCGCTACAAAGGATATAAATCTGCTTTGTGTGCACTAAACGCCTTTGCAAACCTAGATATGACTTGGTAAAAGTAACAGTGACATCATCACTGTGCTGCAAACAGCCAGTGTAGACAGAGCTGTAGGAGGGATCCAGCAGGCCCCACCCACTACAGGCTGCCTGCAGAGAACTACAGGAGGGGGGGCGGAGACAAGACCAGTCACTCTGCACAAGGAGAGAGAGAGCAGCAGGGAGTGGTCTTTATAACAGGAAGCTCCTGCACAGAGGGAATGATGCACAACCTTGCCTCTGCAAACAAAGCTCACCAAGAATGCACGTACCTCTTTGTATTTAGGCAATATTTGCTTATCACGGAGCTTGGCTTTAATTTTTAGGACTGCAGTGTAAAAGGTGAAGCAAGGACAGTAACATTATATAAAAATAAACTACAAATAAACACTAGAGCGAGTACATACAACTGTGCTTAAAACAATATATACAAAAAAAAAAAAACAAACAGAAAGACGTAAAAGTCAAATAAAAATGTTTTCAGCTTAAACATTATGGTAATAACTCAAAATGTGCATGTTGCAGTTTCTCTTTAACCTCTTGGCACTGATGGCATGTTGGTGGGTGGGCCCTGGAGACGAGCGGCGCTCCCAGTGGATAACGGGAAGTTCCTGATCACGAGCAGGTTTCCGATCAGGTGACAGCCAATCACATGATCATAAACCCCACCTCCCAAAATCTGCAACCCCTTAAAGGGGCCAGAAGGCACCGATGGGGTTAAAACAAGACAGTACCCACCCTCTCCCCACCATAACCACAAACCACCGCGCACACACACACCTATACATGATTATAATTTTTATTTCCATAAATGCTGTCACATAATAACCTTTTAAAAAAAAACAAAAAAAACAAAAAAAAAAAGACTAACACCTCCCCCTCCTCCCCTCACTGGTATGATATCCCCGCCCACCTTCCCAGTGAACGCCCATCCTGGTCCCTTCTCAGTAAAATGCATTCTGGACCCTAAATGAAAAGGAAAAAAAAAAAAAATGGCACGTGTAATGGTTTCTTCTCCTGCCGAAGCCAAATTTTGCGGTATTAAATCCTCAACAGCTGCACCGAGGACACCCCCTTGAAGCAAAGGGCCTTTGGGAATCATAAAAGTGCACCTGTCATACAAAAAGGGGGAAAAAAGCCATATTGGGTTCCTTATCCCAAGGTAAAAAAATGGCTTTCAATGGGCCACGTGGGTCAACAGGTACAAGCGAGCCATCACTAGCTGGAACAGCGACAAAAACCCCTTCACGGCTGGACGACATTGTTATGGCGCAACTGCCGTGTCATCCAGTCAAACAGTCTTATTGTGACGCTCCCACTAACAGCCCATTGGACAAATGCTGCGGGCTTGGCACAACACTGTAACCTACTGGTGAAGGTCAGGATCTTGGCCAAGTACAACACAAACGGTTGCCGAGATAAGTATGTAATGCACAAAAGGAGATCTCATTTAGGTTTACACAGGCACGCTATTCCCTTCTTGATGTACAATACTGGGCCCCAGGGTGATTTTGGCTGTCATAATTGGAACAGGAGCACGAAAGAGCGCCACCTTTTCTTTGTTCCCATCGCCAGTTCCGCAGCAATAGAAAAGTAAAACAAATAAGAAAAAAAAAAAAAAAAAAAAAAAAGGGAAAGAGAAGTTCATTTTGTAGTGAGAATGGCTGGCAGTGGCAGGACATGGCTAAATACTACCCCTGGAAAAATTGGGCGGACAAAAAGTTAAATAATGAGAGAAGCCGGGGGGGGGCACGACGACAATGAAATAGGTGGTAGGGAGTGGGGCCAGCAGCTCTTCCTCTCCTTTCTCTTCAAAATGTAGAAAAAAAAAAAAAAAAAAACGCCCCACCCTGTGCAGTCCAGCCAATGAGAGGAAGAAAGATGTGGCAGACTCCGCCTGAGAGGAATCTAAGGAGAGAAAATATAAATAAATGAATTACTCTTCACCTTTGTTTGTAAATTACTCTGCAATGCTTTGTACCAGAATTACAATTTCAGTGGATTGACTGATTAAAAAAAAAAATAAATAAAAAAAGAAGTGTTTATTAATTTGTTATCTTAACTGCTTGCCTACGGGGCACTTTTACCCCCTTTCTGCCCAGTCCATTTTTCAGCACTGTCACATTTTGAATGACAATTGCGCGGTCATGCAACACTGCACCCAAGCAACATTTTTATCATTTGAGACAGATAGAGCTTTCTTTTCGTGGTATTTAATCACCACTGGGATTTTTATTCTTTGCTTAAAAAAAAAAAAAAAAATCAAAAATTCTGAAGAAAAAAAACAAACAAACAAAAAAAAGTTTCCTTGTTTCCGTTATAAAATTTTGTAAATTTTTCTCCTTCACTGATGTGCGCTGATGAGACCACTGATGGGCACTGAAAAGGTGGCACTGAAGGGCACTGTTGGGGCTACACTGATGATCAGTGCCCCGATTACCTGTACAGTTTCCCCTGTGAGGAAACGCCGCTGATCGGCTCTCCTCACGCGCTGTCAGCGTAAGTAGAGGAATGCCCGATAACCAGCATTTCCTTGTTACATGTGATCAGCTGTGATTGGACACAGCTGACATGGGTAAAGAGCCTCATCATTGGCTCTTTACTGAAATCGGTGATGTGCCGTGTCCCAGGGTCAGTGAGTACCACCGATCGCCACGCTGCGGGCGAGCAAGCGCCGTGAGAGTGGGGTGACGTCAGACGAGAGTGCCACCTTGCGCCCATCATTTTACAATACGGCGGGTGGGAGGTGGTTAAACTTAAAAAGGCAAAAAAAAAAAAAGATTTCATTTTAATACAGCAAGGGAAGGTTAGAACCCCCATCAATTTTTTTTGGCATTTGTTTCCTACTCTGTAATTTCCCGTCACTTTCTGTCTCATACTTTAAAACAGGAAGTGAGAGGAAATCTCTCCAAAGTGAGGGAATCTCTGGTTGTCACCAGAACTAGTGTCCCTATTGGACAGGACAGCTATAGAGGGTGAATCTCCCTAACAGGGGCTCAGAAATCAATAAAAGCTGACAGGTGTTGTAATCCCTATACACTCCACCAAAAAAAAAAGAAGAGAAAAAAAAGGAAAGTTTTTTTCTTTAGTTATACTTTAACCACTTGCCGACCGCACTTCCATTCAGAGTGCTTTTCATTGAATTTTGGAAGCACAGTAAGGTGATAAAAATGTGAAAGATTAGCTATCGAAGTGGATCTATAGAGAAAAACATAAACAAAACCTGATGGTTTAATACTACTTTAAATTTAAAAGCAGCCTAATGACTGTCACTTTAAAATAACTGGAAGATTATAAAATATTTGAAATCACATGGTGCCTCCCAGTGGTGGTTATTGAAATAGAAATGATGTTAATGTTCTCACCTGTAAGTCCATGGAGCCAAGAATTAAAAAAAAATAAGTTTACTCGTCTTTTGCAGTCATCCCCCTGACTTGTCCTTTTTGCCTCATCTGTAAGAAAAGCAGAGGAGGCCTTTAGCTATGCAATACAGACATCTACCGCCATGTTATTATACAAGTCATCTTCCCCTCCTTACCTCATCCAGCTCTCTCTGTGTTTCATCTTCCATACGGCGGATGTCGTCCATGGTCAGATCCACCCACCGATCCAGGGAGCAGAAAAGCTGGCGGTGAAAGTTTGTGAAGAGGCGCTTCTCTTGCTAGCAAAAAAAAAAAACAAAAAACGTAAGGCGATAGATGAGTGACCAAATCCAGAGAAGGAAAAAAGAAAGAAAGAAAGAAAGAAAGAAAGAAAGAAAGAAAGAAAGAAAGAAAGAAAGAAAGAAAGAAAGAAAGAAAGAAAGAAAGAAAGAAAGAAAGAAAGAAAGAAAGAACGAACTCAGTCATAATCTGGAGATGCTACTATTGTGATGCTCACTGTTCTCCTTGCTGGAGAGGAAGCCGTACCTGAGGACCTGCACAGCAAGTATCTCCCTACTTCAATCATTCTCTAGATCTGGAGTTTTCTGTCCCCTCCCCTGTCATTCTTGAATATTCCCCCATAAATCATCAGATCACCAGTTATCGGGGGGGGGGGACACGAGGAAGCAAAGCCCTGCTCCCCTACCAAGAGGGCCACCCCCCACACAGAGACATGGTGCAGAGCAAGAACAAGGCATAACTATCCACTACAGGGAGCCCCGAGGAAATACTGGTGACCAGTCCTTTGAACGTTGCCTGTTTTTTTTTTGGGCACAGCTTTCACAGTACAGCTCCTCTTTAAAAACGTGAGAAATAAATTGGCACAACTGGGGGTGGTTAATGGGGTTAACAGTTCATAAATGGGTTAGTTCATACTCAATGAGATCAAAAAAAGTCCACATATAAAAAAGGACGCTCACTTCTGCGGCAGCTTAATCATGGGAGCAAGGAGTAACTCTGGAGAGAAGGCATAAAAAGGCGAGAGAAGACAAGTGTACTACTGATAAAAGTATTGCACTCACAAACAAAGGTGCATCTCAAGCATGTAGCGCTGTAACAGATTTATGCGTTTCACATTGAAAAAAAGCGCAAGATTTTAAAAAAGAAAAACACATTTATTTAATTTGTAATGAACTTTTCGGTGCTTTGTACCATTGCTGACAGCTGAAGTGTAAACAAAACAGTTGCGGTAGGTATCGGTAATTGCTATTGGCGAGGAATACAAAAAAAATTTAATTAAATTAAATCGGTACTTGTGCTCGTTGTAAAATAAAAAAAAAAAAAAATATGGTATTGGTTTATCACTACTACACATTGCTGGCGCTTGTCTTCTCTCCCCTTTTATACCTCTAAACTGAGCAACCCATGTGCTTTAGAAAAGCATGTTGCCCAAGTACTTCTCTCAGGAATAATAAAAATGAAAGAGCTGTGTAAGAGAATATCATATCATATAAGCTACAAACAGGCATGGGGGGGGGGGGGGGGGGGGCTGGCTACAGCATTAAAGAGGTGCCAATACACACCTCTGCCTATCAAGAGTCCTCCTTCCTCCCAGGAGATCGAACTTGAGAAGAAAGTGGCCTGCCCATACCGACTTTGCTTCAGGCTAAAAACTAGGCTCTGCTCGCCATCCTACCCATCCCATAAAGCACTGCAGCAACATCAGAAACCTAGCGAAAGTTGTGTGCAGTGCATTATGGGATGCAGGGGTATGGGCACGTCATGTGCGATACGATTCGACACTCAAGATTGTCAACAATGAACTTACCTTGTGAATAAACTTCTCCATTCTACCCTGAAGGCCCCACCATCGGAATTTGACAGTCACTAGTTTGTAGGCACACATGTGAGGGCAAGAGGGGTTGTTGAGGATCTCGTTCTGCAACCAAATACAAACATATGTTAAATTAAAAAAAAAAAAAAACCATGCGCATAACAAGAAACCCAACATGTGAAACATTAAAATTGTGCGCTCCCGTGAAACGAGGGAGGGGGGGGGCAAATTTCATTAAGCTATATTTTCCATAGGGAACGTTTTAAAAGCCCCTACATCAGTTCAGAGTTAGACAAGAATAATGACGCTAGAATTATAGCTCTCGCTCCAGTGTGCGCAGTGATATGTCATGTGTAGCACAATGGACGTTTTACCGTGTAAGCGCCCTCAACACGTGCATCTATATTCGTACGTTCATATATGTGGGAGGTGTAGAAGGGGCTCAAATAAATTTGGGTTGGATCTTAAGTGCTTCTGTGTCAGTTTTCCTTTTTTAAATTAAAAAGCCCCCTTTGTGATACATTTTTGGTGACAGGTTCTCTTTAATGACACCTCGGAGGTTTAAAAGACCTCCGTCTAAACTTCTTGAAGGAGACATCAGGGGTCTAAAAGGCCGCCATCTAAATGTCTTGAATGAGACATCAGGGGTCTAAAAGACCTCCATCTAAATGTCTTGAATGAGACATCGGGGGTCTAAAAGACCTCTGATGTCTCAGATGTCCTTCAATAAAAGTAATGGAATGCAGATTAGTTTCTTCCCTAGCCATACTGGATGGGAGAACTGACACCGGGACCTGGAAGTGACACATTTATGCAGCTTCCAGGTCAGTAGCAAAAATGAGAATTTCGGAGAATGAATGTTCGCTGATCTCCGCACCTGCCATGCTGGTCCCGGGTCCCTCAATGGGGGCACGGAGCCTGGGAAACATGGGAGGGAGCCAATCAATCCTGGGTTGTGTGGAAGCTTCCACCTGACAGTTGGCTAGACAGATTCACACACACTACTGCAGCTGCTGGGAGTGTGTGTAAAATCCCCTCAAAAGCCACTTCTGCAGTGTTTATGGTGGTGGCAGTAAAAGTGTTGAAGAGATAAAAGCTTCCGACGGAAGAATAAACATTACCATCCAATCCTTTGTTAATGGCCCTCTTCCCGTCTTCTCCGATCTGTATGTAGCAGGGTCCTCTTCTGGCTTGTAGTCCTAGAAGGAAGGTACAAGGCCCCATGAACAGACATTTAAATCTTAAGGCACCACTTTCAGCAAAATCACCGTACTTACATCTTCTGAGATATCAGAACGATCTGCGATATCAATAGGTACAATTTCCACCTCCTTCCAGGTCTCCGCATCCAATCCATGTACCTGGAATAAGACACGGGTTATACAACCGGAATACCCTGACTGGGAGCAGACAGCTGAAGCATTAGGAGTCGTGACACACGTGCACTCAGTCACTTTACAATGCACCCCTCTGTACAGAAGAGGAACCTGCTGGTCTTTCTCACAGGCTGCTATTTAGATACAGGGCTCTTAGCAGCCTCTATTATATGGCATTGTGATTTTTCACTTGTAATTATAGCATTATTCCCCTGTATGAAATCAAGAAGGCACCACTTCCCCAACCAGCCACCATAGCATAGGCATCAAAATGGCTTCAGCCTGTGAATCATCACCAAAAGCCACCAGGCGCCTTTCGCCTCGCCCACCAAAGCTTATCCTCTTCAGCCCTGGAAGGTTTTACCCTCTTAAATGACCAGGCCATTTTTTGCGATACGGCACTGCATTACTTTAACTGACAATTGTGCAGGAGTGCACCTTGTACCCAAATAAAGTTGAGGTCATTTTTTTCCCCCCATAAATAGAGCTCTCTTTTGCTCCTATTTGATCACCTCTGCGTTTTTTTTTTTTTTAGCACAAAAAAAAAGGGGGGGGGGGGGGGAGCAACAATTTTGAAAAACATACCCAATAAAATAAAAGTAAAAAAAAAAATCTAATTTCTTCATCAATTTAGGCCAATATGTATACTGCTAAATATTTTTGGTAAAAAAAAAAATGTCAACAAGTGTATATTGATTGGTTTGCGCAAAAGTTTTATGTGCTCTTTAACCTTTTCCACTGCCATCAACGCATGTCCCCTCACGGCAGCTGGTGGTTCTAAACACACTCATGTAAATCTGACCGGCTGGCTGTAAGATGAAAGAAATTGGTTTCCCAGGCTCCGCTCTCACACCTATGGGTCCTGGAACGCCATGGTAGCGATCACAGGTTAGAGGCGACGTTCACTGGTCTTCGTTATCTAGTAGGAACCCAGAAGTGACACACACTACATCACTTCCAGGTTCAACTGTCACTTTCTGGAGCTTCCCCCACCCCTCAAAAGAAAAAAAAAAATAAAATAAAACCACACAACTTTGAGCTTGCCCCGCCCCCTGCTCATAACAGAAACACACGTGTCAATTGTGACACCCGTTACATACTGTGGCGCACGCCGGAGTGACAGCATACATTTTTAGGGCCATTACTCATAGTTGACTCTAAACTGATGACCTGTAGGGGCTTTTAAAGCTTAGCCAATGGAAAATTTAGGGTACTGAAGTTCATCAGCGCTTCGCAGGCGCATGCAATTTTGCAGGCTTGACATGCTGGGTGTCTATTTCCTTGGCGCAACCTCATTTTTTATTTTACCAAAAATGTGGGTAATATTTTCCCTAAAATCCACTTTATTTTTTTTTAATTTGCCCTCGATAAACTGTTAAAAAAAAATAATCTGGATCTACCAACATTTTATTCTCCAGGGTCTTCACTTTCAGAAAATATTTAAACTAAAAGTTCACCCAAACTGACTCAAAGCGCTGGTTCACACCAGCATGGCTTTGAAATCGCGCTACTGTAGGGCCACGTCAAAGCCGCACATCAGTGCGATTTGCACTGCCGACTTCATCTAAACGTCTATGCAAGTTGCAATGTAAAAAAAAAGTATTGCAGGAACGTTTTTCATAACCGCTGCAACAAGACCGGGATCATTACCAGCAATGGGGTGCTACTTGTATGCGATTTGGAACTGTCAACTCACAATGGGGGCTAAAATTACTCATAACCACATTCTAAAACTAATCTATCTAGCCCTGTAAAGAAGAAATCGCTATACACATCTTTTCTGAAGCCGATCCAGTCTCCATCTGCGGATGCTGTGTGCAGGAGAGAACCGACAATGGCTGTGAAACGCCTGGGAAGTGTCGTCATATAGTTACTACGGGGGTTTCCATACTTGGCTACCTCTACTGCACACGCCTACACACGCTGAAGCCGCCGCTGACAGCTCAGCATGGGATGGGGCGCGACCAGAGTGGCTGCAGAAAAGGTATGTATAGCTTTTTTTTTCTTTTACAGGGCTAGATAGATTCGTTTTAGAATGTTGCCGCGAGTAGAATTATTGCTCTCGCTCTAACGATCGCAGCGATACTTCACATGTGTGGTTTGAACACCGTTTACATATGCGGGCGTGACTTATGTATGCGTTCGCTTCTGTGTGTGAGCATGGAGGGAAGGGGCACTTTAAAAAAAAACAAAAAAAAAAAAAAAAAACTTATTTTATTTTTACACTATCCCTAAAAAAAAAAAAAAAAAAAAAAAAAAAAAAAAAAAAAAGTTTTTTGGACTCACTTTTATTCCTATTACAAGGAATGTAAACATCCCTTGTAATAGAAAAAAATCATTACAGGTCCTCTTTAATGTGAGATCTGGGGTCAAAAGGACCCCAGATCTCACATTTACACTTGAATGCAATAAAAATAAAAAAATAAAGTCCCTTTAAGGCCGTTGAGCGGAAGTGACATTTGTCATCGCTTCCATCATCCAACGTCCTCGAGTGGAGTGGGGGCAATCATCCCCTCACTCGACACACACAGACTCTGAGGGGAAAGGATTGGATCGTCTCCGCCGCTACCGACGGCTCCGGTAAACGGCAGAGACGGTCATAAAGCCAGGTGCCCACCGCCCTCCCACTGTGGATAAAAGTGATCTTGCGGCGAATCCGCCGCAGAGACCACTTATCTTAAAGCAAACTGCCCGCCGTTTCAGAAAATACCAGGGTTATGGCAGCTGCTGCCATAACAACGCTATTCAACGTCAAAGTAGCGACGACGGGCGGTCTGGAAGTGGTTAATCACCACTGGGTTTTTAAAAACATTTTGTAATATAAAACCGAACATTTAATATGTATAAAAAAGAGACACCAAAATGTTCTACTTTGTTATAAAACAAAAAAAAAAAA